>NW_024582277.1:0-21119 GCF_903992535.2 Arvicola amphibius | reverse complement strand
AAAGGCAAATCAGCACCAGAACTGGGAAAATGCAGGACAAAGAACTCAAGTCTACTAGTAAAAATGATCAATGATTTCAAAGACACAAACATGTAAATAAACGAAGTAATCAATTCAGGACCCAGAGAAGACTTAGCAACATGGATGTAACCAGATTTTGAGATATAAGAATAGAGGTAGAGGAGAGCAGGGACAGGCAAAGAATAGAACACAAATAAAGTGTTGGAATCAAATTAAAACCACAGTGAGAAAGCATTAACAATAGACCAGACCAGCTCTCTCCCAAAGATAATAACAAAATATAACATAGAACTGTAGTAACAGAAATAGCATGTATATATGTAGATACAAATTGTAATTCAGTAGAATAAAGGAATAGACATAAATATGCAATTACAGCCACCTGATTTTCAACAAAGGAACTAAGACAACGAAGAAGAGAGCCTAGTCTCTTCAATGAAGTGCTGAGAAACTTCACTGTGTATTCTGGTTACTCTCATTCAGAATGGAGCTAATTAGCTATCTCTATCTCTTATCCTGTATAAAACTCAATTTAAAATGTATCAAAGACCTTACTGTAAATCTGAAACACCTGGAGTGAAATGTAATAAAAGCACTTCAGAATACAAGCACAGATGAGGGATTTTGAAATGATATTATTCCTCTTCAAATTTAGTGTATCTGAGGTTTGTCAGATACCTGTTTTACAAAAGTATGGCTCTTAAAAAACTTTAAAAAAAAATTATTGCTAGTGCAATATTAGAGAGTAAGTTTCAAAGAGAGAGTCAGTGGTTTGAGATATTAGATAAAATGAGTGAGGATTTATTTCAAGCTCAAGATGCATCAGAAATAATCAGGGGTACTTAGCAAAAATAAAATCATATTTAAATTGATCTCACCTGTTTTCTCAAAAACATTGAATTCCTTTGAACATACCTGTTCAAGAAAATATACAAAGTTTTAGAACTCCATTTATTAAGTAAAATTAAAATTCTAACCCCTCCATCATGCTATAATGAAAGCTCTCGAGTCAGAATTATACCACCAATTAAACGTTTGCAAAAACGGTACATTGCTGATATTAAACTGCTCTAGAGCACAGTAGAAAAATAAAAGTTGTCAAATGTCTTTTATCTCAGGATAATATTGATACCAACTGCCAAATCTCAAGAGAGAAGATAATCAAATGAAACAACTTCCATGTTCATTGGTGCTGAGTATCCAAGTCATGGTCGCACACAAGCTAAGCAAGGCTCTACCACTGAGGTGAATCTCTGGCCCTCAACTCAACACCTTTAAAAAGAGCCAATTAACAAAATACTACTCCTTGGTCAATTAGTACTCCATTTCAGAAATGTAAAAATGAAGCAACATGATAAAAAGTCTACTTCATAACTTACAAAGTTATATAATTCAAAAGAAGAAAATTATACTTATTCACAGAACTATTCATACGTTAGGGGGAAAAGAAAAAAAAAAGACTAAGGGTTTGCAATACTGCCCAGCTGATTTCAAATTCCTGGATTCAAGCAAACAAAGTTTATACTACTGCTACTTTGGGCTGAGAACAGTGGAGGAGAAAGATGGCTGTGGCAAGTGCTTATGTCAGAATCCAGCTGGAAGGCAGAGGCCAAAATAATCTGAATTTTAGTCCAGCCTCAAAATAAAGAAAAAGACAGGGAGAAATTTTGTATATACAAATTTTATTGTTTAAAACAAAAACAAAGTTTATAAAATAAAAGCTTATAAAATATATTGACAAATAAGGCCAGCAGGCATTTTCCTTTTTTTAAATATTATTATTCTTATGTATTCTGAATGTCTTGTCTGCATGTGTGTCTTTGCACAACGTGAGGTCAGTTAGAGGGATCGGAGCCATTGGGACAGGAGTCACATAGTGAACCGCCATGTGGGTGCTGGGGAATCGAATATAGGTCCTCTGCTAGAGACAACAAGTGCTTTTTAACTGATGAGCCAAGTCTTCAGCCCCATACATATTTCTTAATATATTAACAGCATTCTGTATTTTTTATTTGCATTTACAACTTTAAGTCAATGGAGAAGGAGTAATGGGCGGTCAAAAGACAATCCCTGTGTTATCCTCAGGAATATTAATCATCCCTTTGAAGACAAGTCACTCATTGGCCTGGTGCTTACCAATAAGCCTAGACTAGGAATTTCCTCAGGCTGCGGCTCTTGTTGCAGATGCTGACTAGGAGCTGTAGCTTAAAAGGCAGCAACCACTAAACAAGAGGACAACATCAATCTACCTCAAGACCCAGCAATACAATTTTGGGCATATACCCAAAGGAGGCACATGCACAACACAAGAATATTTGCTCAACTATGTTCATAGCAGTTTATTTGTAATAGCCAACCAGAACCTGGAAACAACCTAGATGCCCATCGGTCAAAGAGGAGATAAAGAAAATGTGGTTCATTTACATGACGGAGCACTACTCAGCAGTAAAACAAAACAAAACAAAACACCAAACATTACTGTGCTTACTCATAAGTGGATACCAAACATTAAAGCAAAGGATAACCAGTTTGCAGTCCACAACCCCAGAAAGCTAGAACCCTCATCCAGAACAGATGGAAGCAGATGCAGAGATCCAAACTAACCACTGGGCTGAGCTACTAGAGTACAACTGAAAGAAGTAGGAAGGAGCGTCAAGACCACAGTGGGGAAATCCAGAATCAGCTGACCCGAGCTAGCAGGAGCTCACTGACAATCTGGGGTACCTACTTAGTGACCAAACTATAGCCCCGTGAAAGCAGGTGACAAATGGTGTGGCTTGGGCAGTATGTGGAGCACTGGCAGTGGGACGGATCTAACCCTAGTGCATGAAGTGACTTGATTGGAGCCCACTATATATGGAGCAATACCTTGCTCAGCCTAGGAGGGAGGGAATTGGGCACACTTGATCCTGCCTCAATAAGGAGCGGATGGATGGGGTGGGGGGGGATGGAAAGAGAGGAGAGGGGGGGATCTAGGAGTGGTATGTAATAAATAAATAAGAATATAGAAGTTATTCACAGCAAAAGAAACAAATACAGAAATAAGTAATTCTTAAGCACATGGAAAGATGCTTAATTTTATCAATAAACACAAAAAATTAAGAATATGGAATACAAAACTTTTCCTATCGGATTAAATAACAGTGATACTTTGTTTACTACCAACACTGTTGTCCTCCAACTTTTCTTTGGAGAACATAATTTAAATTGACTTCTCATAGTAAAGTCACTGATTATTAAAATATCAGAAACATAACAAAACAAGAGGGTACTTAGGAAACTAACAGTGAACAGGGACTGCATCTCTGAGGTCTGACTGGACTCCTGAGTGTAGCAATAAATGAGCTAAATCAGTGATGTTTCGTAGGAAATGCTCCATACAGATGGGACAACCAACGAAATGTATCAGGACGTGAAGGATTACAGAGCATTCCAAGAACTCAAAGTCAATGTGAGGTGGTTATCAAGTGAGATCGAGACTAGTACAGAATGCCACTAGACAGAGCGGCAACACATAGGGCTCAGAAGACAGACCAGAACATATAGGGCTCAGAAGACAGACCAGAACATATAGGGCTCAGAAGACAGACAAGAACTATAGGGCTCAGAAGACAGAGCGGAACACATAGGGCTCAGAAGACAGACCAGAACATATAGGGCTCAGAAGACAGACCAGAACATATAGGGCTCAGAAGACAGAACCGGAACATATAGGGCTCAGAAGACAGACAAGAACATATAGGGGCCTCAGAAGATCTGGTTGTATTCCCGAGAGCAAAGGAAAGGTTAACACATAATGAAGAAAATATTACTATTATTTTTCACACATCAGAAAACTCATCCAGAGTATGAAGTTGTTAATCTACAGCCCACAGTTACTAAGTGGGTGGCAGTAGTGAAGATCCTGATTGACATGAATTATTGGCCTTATTTTCAGTCATTGTAAGTTTCCTGATTAATATTAATCAATTATTTTTTTTGAACTGGTTAAAAATGAAGGTTAAAAAACCTTCATCTGGAATACTAATGATGAGAAGTATCAGAAATATTTTTTCATCTGCTCATCCATCTGTGTGTGTGCGCGCGTGTGTATGTGCACGCGTGGTGTGAGCGTGCATGCGTTGTGTATGTACGTACATATATGTAAAAGTTTCGGATAGATGTAAAGAATAAACAGATTCTTGACAATATAGTATCTAATCTCACCTCAGAAGCACATTCTTGACAATCAACTCCCGGAGAAATTGAGGACTTTTTGGCAGGAGGTACAAGAATGTTTTCTTCAGGACTACAGTGAATTCTCTTCCGAGATATAAGATTCACCTTAGGAGGAGGCTTTTCAGAATCACCACTTTCAGAAGGAGACAAGCATATGGCATCTTGAACAACTGAAGTTGTTTGTAAACTCTCACTGCACAAAAAACAACACATACAAAACCAATAAATCAGAAGCTACTTTATGAAGTAACTATTCCAACGAGAGTCCTGGGATCAGAAATACAAGCTAGAAAACAATGGTCACAGCAGCAAAAATAACAGTTCGGGATGCACTCATACTTAAAGGCTCACACAATTCAACAATACTGAATAAATCTAAGGAACATTTATAATGTGAATGTCACAGTACTAAATTTATAAAGCAAAGAACACTGACACAGAAAGAAAAATATAGGCCCCAATATGTTATAGTACTTTCCATATATAACTCTCAACAATATAGATCAATCAATCAATCAGACAGACAGACAAAATACCTACTCACAAATACATAAAGTTTCAGTAAGATCAGATAGATTTATACATAGCACCATTTAATAATACACCCACACAAAAGTTTGATTAAGAAATCACAAATGCAATAAAAATCCTTCTACTCAAAGAATTTGGGAGATGGCCGTCAGCAAGTGCTGCCATGAGAATGAGAACCTGAGTTCAGACCTTCAGAACCCACATAAAAGGCCAGGGCAGCACTATGTGCCTGTGACCTCACAGACTGACTGACTGACTGACAGGGGAAGGGGCAGTGAGACACTGGCCAGCCAGTCTAACTAAATCAGGGAGATGCCTATCTGAAGAAAAATACAGAAAATGGGTCGAGAAATGGCCCAACAGTTGAAGAGTTCTTATTTCTTGGCTGGGTGTAATGGTACGCTCCTTTAATCCTAGCACTCAGGAGGCAACAAGCAGGTGGATCTCTGCTGAGTTTGAGATCAGCTGATCTACACAAAGAGTTCTGGGACAGGCAAGGGCTACATAGATTCTGTCTAAAAACAAAAACAAAACAACAACAAAAAGGGAAGAGGAGAAAGAGGAGAAAAAAGAGCTAAGCAGTGGTGGCACACACCTTTAAGCCCAGTACTCTGGAAGCAGAGTACGCAGGAGGATCTCTGAGTTTGAGGCCAGACTGGTCTACAAAGTGACTTTCAGGACAGCCAGGGCTATTCACAGAGAAACCCTGTCTCGAAAAGCCAAAAACTAAGAAGAAAAGAAGAAAGAGGACCTGTTCTTGAAGACTCAGGTTTAGTTTCCAGAAGCCACATGGTAGTTGACAACCATCTGTAACACCAGTTCCCATATAGAAAAGCTGTGCTAAGTAGAAAGTTTATAGCTGAGACAGCTACATTAACATTAGAAAGAAAAATGAGGCTGGAGTGAAAGCAGGACTGGTAAAGAAGTTGCCATAAAAAACATGAGGTCCACGTCCAGAACACACATTAACAAAAGCTGGGCATGTGACATGCACGTGTTCCACAGTTAGGGAGATGGACAAAGGCTGACCTCTGCAGCTTCTTAACAAGCCAGGCTGGCCCATCTGGTGAGGTCCAAGCCACTAACAGACTGCCTCAAAACCAAGGTGGATCCACCTGAGAATGGCATCCAAAGCTGTATTCTGGCCTCCGTGCACACAGACACCAACAAAAGAAAAACATCAAAATATAGTAAGCAATCAAAACTTTAGAAAGGCAGTAACTGAATCCAAACTTGGAAGATAGGAAATGAAAGAAAATAGGAAGAAAGAATGAAATAAACTAGTCTTTGCCAGATAGTTAACCTATTAAAACAGAGAACACTGCCCCCAAAATGGTGACAAGGGGACAGATATTACAGTACCATTGAAATAAAAAGGATCATTAATACTTTGAAAAACCATAAGCCAATAAACTGGAAACTCTAAAATAAATTCAGAAATGTCTGGTGTATATGACCTACCAAACTGAAGCAAGAGTATATTGGAGGGGGGAAAACTACATAGAGTAATAACCACTACAGAATTAAAAGTGAAGTAGTTATAAAAAGTCACTCAATAAAGACCTCAGAACCAGAAGAATTCACTACCAAATTTTATCACACTTAAAGAAAATCAATCTACTCAACAAAAACTCTTTCAAATTTACTCCATGAGTAATTACTCAAATTGCCTTACAAACCTGATGACAGAGTAAAAACAGCTATGGATCAACAACATTCTTGCTGAATACAATGCAGAAATCTTCAATTAAATATTTGTAGAAATAATTAAATAAGCACTCCTCCCTTGTAATTCCTCACATTCTCTTGTGGTCTTTCTCACTGTTCCTTAATCTATGTTTACTCAGATGGAAAAAAAAAGTATCTTAAAAAGATCATATATCACGATAGAGTTGATTTCATCCCAAAGAGTGAGGATGACTTAACATATACAAATCAATAGCTGAGCTTAAAATACAACCAAGAATAAATATCACATAATCATCTCAATAGAGAAGAATGAAGTCTCTGATAAAATTCAATATACCTCCATGATAAAACCCTTCAATAAGTATATAGAAAGATGATATTACAACTCAATAAAGGCTATATGTGACAAATTCAGAGATAACAAATGGAACTAAAATGAAAGCATTTAATCTAAGATCAGAAATAAGATAGAGATTTCCACTCTTTCCACTCTCTGATTAATATGATACTTGAAATTCTAGTTTTAACAATTAAAAGAGATGAAAGAGACAGAAAAAGGAAAGGAAGTCAAATTATCCCTATGTGATTCTACACATAGAAAATCCTAATATTCTACCCAAAGACTCTTAGGACAGGTAAATAAATGCAACAAGGCAGGATATAAAAATATACAAATCAGCTGGGTGCTGGTGACACACGCCTTTAATCCCAGCACTCAGGAGGCAGAGGCAGGCGGATCTCTGTGAGTTCGAGGCCAGCCTAGTCTACAAGAGCTAGTTCCAGAACAGGCTCCAAAGCTACAGAGAAACCCTGTCTTGAAAAAACTAAAATCAAAACAAAACAACAACAAAAAAACCCAAAACAACAAAAAACAATATTTCTATATAATAATAATAAACAACTCATTGAGAATGAAACCAGGAAAAGAATCCTATTCATAAGAACCTTAAAAACAAAACAAAAAATCCCACAACAGATAAAAAATGGAAATGACAAACACTGAGGAATCTGAAGACACTAAAAGATGAAATGACCACCCAGGTTCATAGATCAGGGGAGTTAAAATTGCTACATCAGCTGTACTGGTTGAAGCAATTATCCTAGTTAGATTTTTGTCAACTTGACAGAAGTCAGAGTCACCTGGAAAGTGGAACCTCAATGGAGAAAATAATTCACAACACTGGCCTGTAGGCAAGTCTGTGGAGCATTCTCTTGATTAATGATTAATAATGGAGGGCTCAGGCCACAGGGATGGTATGGTACCAGCTCTGGGCCAGTGTCCCTGGGTAAGAAAACCAGCAAGCCAGTAAGCAGCATTGCTCCATGGCCATCCTTCTGTCCCTTCCTCCAGCTCTGATTTCCCTCAATGATGGACTATAATTTGTTTTTTTAATTGATTTTTATTGAACTCTACATTTTTCTCTACTCCCCCTCCCTGTCTCTCCCTTCCCCCATTTAACCCTCCCCCAAGGTCCCAATGCTCCCAATATACTCAGGAGATCTTGTCTTTTTCTATTTCCCATGTAGATTAGATTTATGTATGTCTCTCTTAGTGTCCTCATTGTTGTATAAGTTCTCTGGGATTGTGGTTTATAGGTATTTTCTTTGCTTTGTGTTTAAAAACCACCTATGAGTGAGTACATGTGATAATTATCTTTCTGTGCCTGGGTTATCTCACTCAAAATAATGTTTTCTAGCTCCATCCACTTTCCTGCAAAAGTTAAGATGTCGTTATTTTTTTTGCTGTGTAGTACTATATTGTGTAAATGTACCACATTTTCAAAAATATGGAACACTTCACAAATATGCATGTCATTTGGAAGGTAAAAAAGAAACCCTTTCCTCCCTCCAAGCTGCATTTGATCACACTGTTTTGTCACAGCAAGGTTTCTCTCCCTCCTGCTAGTTCCCAAATAACCACTCTGAGGTTTAATATTCATTACAAACTGTTTGGCCAATGGCTCAGGCTTACAACTAACTAGCTTTTACATCTTAAATTAACACATTTCTATTAATCTATGTATTGCCACATTCCTGTGGCTTTACCTCACATCTTACTTCTCTGGTAGCTGCTCGCATCTCCCAGACTCCGCCTTCTTTTTCCCCTGTATCTTTGTTTGGATTTCCAGCCTAGCTATATCCTATTCTAACCATATGCCAAAGCAGCTTCTTTATTAATCAATGGTAATAAAACATATTCACAGCATATAGAGGGGCATCCCACATCAAAAGCCAATGTAATTCTTTTCAGAATATTGAAGACATTCATTCTCCATAGAACTAGAAAATACAATACAAAAATTCAGACAGAAGCACAAAAGTCTGAACAGCCAAAGCATCCTGAGAAAATGAAGCAATGCAGCAAGTATCAAAAATACCTATTTCAAAATATATTAAAAGAACCACAGTAACAGAAACAGCAGGTCATAGCATAAAAAAGAAATACAGGTCAAAAGAAAAGAATAAATAAACAAACCCATATATCTACAGGTGCCAAAACAATACACTATAGAATAGAAAGCTTCTTAAATAATAGCGCTGGGAAAACTTATGTCCACATATAGATTTAAAAACTAGAATGACTGGGGCTGGAGAGATGGCTCTGCAGTTAAAAGCACTTGTTACCTCTTGCAGAGGATCCGGTTCAGTCCTCAGCTTCCATATTGTAGTTCATAAACAACCACCTGCTGACTCCCATTCCAGGGGACCAGTTGCCCTCTTTCAGCCTCCAAGGGAATCAGGTGCATATACACGACACATATACATACATGCAAGCAAAATACTTATACATATACAATAAATCTAAGAACAAACCAAAATAAAAACTCTCAAAAATCAAACCAAACAAACAAAAAAAACTAGACACTTTGTCTCATCCTACACGTGCACACACACACGCACACACACACACGCACACACACACGCACGCACACACACACACCACACACACACACACACACACCTCCAAATGAATCCAAAATCTTAACCTAAGACTTGGAACCTTGAAAATATTAGAAACACAAGATAAACATGTTGCTCCAATAGCTCGGGAAGTAAAAAGTCAATGAACAAATGGAATTAAACCAAATTATAGAGCTTCTGAAATGAAAGAGATAGAGTAGAAAGAACCTACAGAAATCAAAAAAGCAGGAAATTGTTTTGCAGCTCTTTATCGCAATAAGATTAATACAGAAACATAAAAATAATTCTTTAAAACTAATTTGTGTGCTGGGGAAGACACAGTGTGCACAGCATATGTTCCGAGTTCAGAGAACAATTTGTAAGAGTTCTTTCTCTCTTCCACCATGTGGATTCTGGGGCGCAAACTCAGGTCATAAGGCTCGTAACAAGTGGCTTTACCTGCTTTGTTATGTTGCCAGTCCACACAGAATTTTTTAAAAGACAGTATGTATTAAACACCTATAATCCCAGTACTCAGGAGGCTGAGGCAGAAGACTGAGAGCTAAGCAAAGCCAGGCTACAATGGCAGACCCATACAAATGCAAATATGGACATGTCGGAACAAAACCCTTTCTTTATACAACCAATACACTAATTAAAACTAAATTAAAAATGGACAACTGATCTCAAATTCTCAAAAGCACAACTGTTCAATAAACTTCTAATAATGCAGTATCAGATATATCAAAATTCTATCTTATTCCAGTCTAAATAGCTAGTATTAAACAAAACAAAAAAATATAAAAATGCTGGCAATGATGTGAAAAGAAGAAACCCTTATACATCACTGAATATAAAATCAAAGCAGCCATTACAGTAAACAGGATGGAGGTTCCTCAAAAAATCTAAAGATAGGCTTTCTCTTTCTATCCCTCTTCTGAAGAGATAACTACTGCCTCCCTCTCCCTCCACCTCTCTCCCTCTCTGTCTCCCTGCACCAACTTCCTCAGGCCTGCGCACATCTTTCTCTCTCTTAATAAATTCTTAAAGTGGGAAAAAAATTATAAAGATAGGATCATCTACCTCATGATCCACATACACAGAACTGAAGGAATAAAGTCAGCACGTAAAAAGAAACACCTATGCTTTTTGTGATACTATTAATGGTAGTTATAGAAACTATGGCATCTGACTAAGTACCCATCAACAGATGAGTACATAAGAGAAAATGTTTGAACACATACTACACACACACACACACACACACACACACACACACCCCTTTTATTCAACCCAAAAGGAAAACTGAAATTTATTACTAGCAAGACAATGAACAGAACTAGAACATTGTGCTATGTGAAGTAATCCATAAACAGACAAACAATCACATTTTCTCTCATATGTAGACATTAGAAACAAACAAACAAAAACAGAAACAAAGAATCTCACAAAAGCAGCAGGACTTTAGGACAAAAAAGAGAGAGAGGAGCAGTACAGGAAGTGGAAGAGGATAGAACAGAGAAAAGACAAGGTCCAACCACTACATGTATACATGGACATGGCACAATGAGCGGCATTAACAAATTAATAGTTGTGATTTTATAAAAAGAAACGGCAAGTATATAGTTAACTTGTTCAATACTTGATTCATGATGTGTCTTTCCTCCTGGGAAAACAGTTTAGTTCTTTTGTTTTGTTTTTACCTGTGGTCACCTCTTTCTACTGTGTTTCCAGATTTGACCAATATAGGTGCTGGCAGTAGAGAGCTTGACATTAACTGCATGGAGGCATCAGTAAATCCTTCTGTTGCATTAGTTGGAATTTCCACCAAAGTTAAAATGAATGCTTGTTCATCTTCTCCATCTTGCTGTAGATTAGCAAATAGATTCACTGTCAAAGTTAAAAAACAGGAATGAAAAGCCAAACCAAGAAGTAGCCAAAAATCATTATTTCATCTCTAAAAAGTGCCTCATGACTTAAAATGCCAAGCCTAAATAAAAAACTAAAATACATCTTCCAACTCCCTACCCCAAAATTATAGACAGGATATTTTTGTGGGAAGCATTTATAATTTTTAATAAAATTGGTAAACTTCACATATTTTATGACTGCAATTGCCAATGGCTTATTAATAAGCCTATATTGTGCTTTTCCATAGTTACATGAAAGCAAGATGTAGTGGAACACACCTTTAATGCTAGCACTGAGACAAAGTGAGGAGGAGAGGCAGGAGTATTTTTGTGAGTTTGAGGCAAGCCTGGTCTACATAGCAAGCTCCAGGACTACACAGAGAAACCCTGCCCCCAAAAATAAATGAATAAATTTATACAGTACATTATCTATGATACTTACTGGAAGCAGTTTTCATACCTGTTACGTCTTGAGGATTGATCATATTTTCTTGTTGGCCTTCTAGAGTATTAGATGGTACACTCTGTCATTTAAAAAAAATTGAAGACACTGAGCTTGAGAAAATTTGACAGTCTGACATATGGTTAAAAGACAGCAGCTCCCAATGTAAAGGCTTATCTTGAATGTACAATTTTAAGTCTTTTAAAGATTTTTGGTTGTGTCAATGAACATCTGACTGACTTACATAAGCTTTAAATATCCCAATTAAGTTGTCAGCTGTGAGTATTCTATCATTTCTGAAGTGTTAGGGTGGAGGTCCACCCTTTAGTAGCTAATACTGCAATGGAGATAAACCACTTTCCTTGCTCTACTGTGGTCCCTCCTGTTTTCCACAAACTACCAACATATAGATTGCAATTCTCTAATGTTAAAAATCTCCAGGATTTCATTTTTGAAATAAACAATGCCAACAATTGACTCAAGTAAGGGTCGTCAATAGATACCAAAGATAGTGGTAACAAGAGCTGGGTCTCACTAGATCAATTTCTAACATAAAGGAGAAAAAAACCCCTTATAACCAAGAAATCTCACAGATACCATCCTAGCCAAGTGATTAGACGTATTTCCACTAATGTGTCAAAATGACATTATGCCACACAAAAGGAATGACAAAGTATTCTCTAGATCTCTACTGATATAGCCCTAAAATTGTACAGTATGGTCATACTAATTCTGAATGCAGCACTCACTGACATTCTTTGTAAGACATAACCTTTTTTTATTAAAGCTATTATTTATGATTACAACTCATATTTGTAACTTACTCTCAAACAGACCAAGTCTATTATATCTATTAATTCCTAAGAAGGAAAATAGTTGAGCATTAGCATTCATTACTCTCTAAATTAAAACAAAAAAAATTTTTATTTTTACTTCTGTGTATGTGTGAGCATATGCTATGTGTACGGGTACCTTAAGAAGCCAGAGATAACTGACATGGGTACTAGAAATCAAACTTGGATCCTTAAGAGTACATATTCTTAACTGCTGAGCCAACTCTCTAGCCCTTATTCACGGTGTGTATGTTGCAAGCACTTGTAAAGGTTAGAGGAAGACTTGAGGGAGCCCATTCTCCGCGTGGGTCTTAGTTAAACTCAGGTCTCAAGGTGTGGTGGAAAGTGGCCCACTGAGCCATCTTGCCAGCCATCAATCACTGAGGAGATGGCTCGGCAGGTAACTAACCTGAGTTCATCATCCCCAAAACCTATATGGTGAAAGAAGCAAACTCCCAAATACTGTGTTCTGACATCTCAGCAAGAACATGGTTATTTGTATGCATGCCTATGTGTGTAAACATAAACTCACACACTCACACAAAGTATCCACAATGATGTAGAACCAGATCAAAAAACAAACAAACAAAACAATGAAATTAACAATGACTCCAAAGAAACAGAGTATGTGAAGTTCTTACAAGATTTCTATAACTTTACTCAAGACTTAAATTATTTCAAAAGAAAAAGATCTTAAAAAATTAAAAACTTGGGAAGCACAGAAATCTCGTAATGTTGGTTATAGACAAACTCCTTATTTTCTACTTCCTTTAACATATTATGATGTTCTATACCTTTTTTTTTCGTTTGTTTGTTTTTTGAGACAGGGTTTCTGTGTAGCTTTGGAGCCTGTCCTGGAACTAGCTCTTGTAGACCAGGCTGGCTTCGAACTTACAAAGATCTGCCTCCTCTGCCTCCCGAGTGCTGGGATTAAAGGCGTGTAATACCTATTTTTTAAAATGTTCCTTTCCCTTTAACAAACTAATTTATTCTCTACTTCAAAACTCAAGTACTCTTCTATCCAAGAAACTTTTTAAAGACAATATTAATTCCTGACTCTCATTTCCAGAAATTAAACTGAGAGTGAAGGATACCACTCGAGTATTATTCCAATCTCTATCACACCACCTATCAAAACAGGCCAATCCATTCATTCACTCATGTTTCCAAAGCTGTGTATCCCAGTGACTCGGTGTCAGCCATTGTAATATCTCAGTAAACATTTGTTCTGTGGATGAATTCTTGAGATCTAGACCTAAGGTATAAGAAATTAATTTCTCAAGCTTTTTATGACAAATCTGGATAATAACTTGTATCACAACCACTGGCGGTATTGTTAGAACGACCCTTTCACGGGAAGTCGCATATCAAAAATTTATTTTACAAATCATGACAATAGCAAAACTACAATTATGAAGTAGCAATGAAAAATTTTGGGTGTCACCACAAAAAGAGCAACTGTACTAAAGGGTCACACAGCATTGGGAAGGTTGAGAACCCTTGCTCTATGGTCTTGGAGGGGTCAAGATACCAAAACCACAGCACAAGTTCTACCACACCCTGTTTTTGTATTTGGTTTTAAGACAGGTTTTTGTTTTGTTTTTCAAGACAGGGTTTCTCTATCTATCCTGGAACTAGCTCTTGAGGCTGGCACAAACAGAGATCCCCCTGCCTCTGCCTCCCAAGTGCTGGGATTAAAGGTGTGCGCCATCACTGTCTGGCTTTGAGACAGGTTTTTACAGAGCCTCAAGCTTCAGGGCTCCAGGGATCTTCTTCCCTCAGCACAGGCCAGGGTCACCACATACTGCCCACAGATGTGAGGAGCCGGCAGGAAGCAGAAAGGGCTAAGCAAAGAGTGCTAGAAAACAAGCGGTGGAAGCGGTCAAATGACACACACTTAGGAAGGGTCTTACAGCGTGGATCAGAGTGGCCTGGGACTCAGGGAGGCCTGCCTGCCCCCCCCCCTCTCTCTCTCAAGTGCTGGGATCAAATGTGTGCACAACCACACCCAGCTTGGTTTTGGTTTTTAAGATAAGGACTTGCTTATGTAACTCAGACTAAACTAGTTCTTGTTACATAGCCAAGGTTGCCTTGAAACTTGGAATACTCCTGTTTCTACCTAAGAGTTGGATTACAAGTCTGAGCCTCTACGTAGATCAGGCTGAGTTTACATATTAATAAGAGGCCTACTGAACTGGATAGGATAGAGTTTACAATACATAACTGCTTTTCTAAATGGAGAAAAAGAGAGCCACACTACCCATTATTGCACTCTAGATTCCTTTACCTCTGGCACAGGAAGCATGAGCATGCTGCTGCCTTTAGAGTTTTCTGTGATGGGCTCTTCAGGAGGACTCTCACGAAGACCCTGACCTGAATCAAGTGTGTGGATCCCGATCTCAGATGAAGCAACTGCAGTACCCAACATCTGAACCTCTTCCAAGTTCTCCTCTTGGACTTCACTTCTGAAATTGTTTCAGTACATTATTTTAAATCAGCTAACCAAACATGAAATTATTTTTTAAGACTAAGTATTATCATTTAATGTAATACTTTCAAGCTTTAAGTGTTAACTACAATAGAATTCTTCCAGCTATTACCTGTAGCTGAAGCTAAGGCACAATATAAATTAAATGCCAGTATTCCTGCCCTTTTACCTTAAACTCGGGATTGCTTCTTGAGAAACACTGGTAACTGCATGGACACATGGCAATTGGTTCTGCTCCTTCGTTTCTGCTGGCTCAAGGCTTTTATCTTCTAATTCTATTGCTTTGGAGTCATTTTTCCTCAGGGTCTTTAAAAACAAACAAAAAACAAGAAAAATACATTTAAGATACAGTTCAAAATTGCCAGGTGGTGGTGTCGCACCCCTTTAATCCCAGCACTAGGGAGGCAGAGGCAGGTGGATCTCTGTGAGTTCGGGGCCAGTCTGGTCTACAAGAGCAAGTTTCAGGGCAGGCTCCAAAGGTACAAAGAAACCCTGTCTCAAAACACCAAAACCAAAACCAACCAACCAAAGATACAGTTCAAAATAGTACACCTAAATCTCTGTATTATAAGAATAATCTCTCTTAAAGATTCATGATTCCTTCAAGTTTCTCATACTCCAAAAATTAGTTTATTCACAAGGCAGAAGAATGGGATTTGCCAAGACTTTGAAAAGGAAATATGATTAATGAAACCTATACTATATATATTTCATTCCTGGCTGTCAAAGCAATTACTTCCCTTTTTTATGGTAATAGCATTATAGCATCAAATCAAAAGTAGTACTATAAGTGACAAGAGGAGGAGGGAGAAAAAGAAACAAAACTAAGAGTTAACATGAACATCATCATGTAATAAATAAGACCATCTTAAAAACCAAACCTGACCTCTGTCCTCCACAGGTATAGAGTGGCACACATGCCCACACATACAAACACGGGTAAGTAAAATTTAAAATAATTTTTTAAAAGATATGTATCAAACAGGCTAGCCCCCCCCGCCTCACTCCCCAGCCAGTACATGCAATAGGATCAAAATCCAGTGCCATTGTCCTTGGCTTCTCAGCAGCCCTCACTGTCCGCCATGTTCGGGAGTCCAGTTTTATCCCAGCTTTTTCAGGCCCAGTCCAGTCAGTTCCCACAGGGCAGGGAACCCTTACGCTCTTCGGACAGGAGAGGGAGGGGGAAGGCGGAGGGGGAGGTAAATGGGAGACGGGGAGGAGGCGGAAATTTTTAATAAAATAAAAAAAAAATATATGTATCATTAGCTAGTTTACAATAAAGTTCTGCTTCACATCAAGTAGTTGAAGTAGAAAAGATAAATGGACGTGCCTGGGAGAGCCATGCACGTAAAGGACCCTAATGCTTGTTTACCACGTGGAGTCTGCAGTTCAACCTCAAGCACTGCTAAAAACTGGAAGGAGACAGAAAAGAAAATTCGGTGTGTGCAGTTGGAAGAGCGAAAAAAGGAGGATTCATTTCAAGGCCAGAGCTACAGTGAGTTCCCGGGGACAGCGTGGGAATGCATAGCAAAACCCTCTCATTCTCGTGTGTGGTGTTGGTGTGTGTGTGTGGTGTAAGAGAAAGAGACAGAGACAGAGACAGAGAGAGAGAGAGAGAGTGACAGAGACAGACAAAAACTCTCATAGAGAGCAGGATAAAATATAAAATGACGCAATTACTTTTTTATTAATTTAAATGTCACATAAAATATAAAAATCACAGTAAATAATTGATATCCTCTTAAAAACAACTTAATAGTTACATCAAATATTAAACACATAGGCTGGGGTATCTATAGATCAGTGATAGAGTGAATGCTTAGTATGTATAAAGTCTAAATTCAACCCCTAGCACAAGAGGGGGAAAAAGCTCAAATAGAATTAATGCATGACCCAGAAATTCTACTTTGTTAAGTATAAGCCCCAAGAGAAGCGCAAAAATATGCCCCTGGATGTTTTCAGCAGCATTATCCTTTACAGAAAAAAAGCACACACATCCCACATGCTCACCAACAGAAAATAAAAAGAATGTGGTATATTTATACAACGAAGTCTTACTTGGCAATCAAAAGAAACAAGGGCCAGTGAGTAGAGGGAAAATATGGCAATCAAGAAAATATGACGCCCTGCAAATGCAGAAGGAAAGAACAAGTCCACAGATTGTCTTCCAGTTTCCACACTTATTCCCCACTCCACACACACACACAATAGTAAATTTTTTAAGGTATTTTATATATGTTACCACACAAATGAATCCTAAAAACATTATGCTAAGTGAAAACACCAGACTGAACTATATTTTATGTTTCTATTCACACAACATGTCTAGAATATGCAAATGTACAAAGACAAATATAAATAGTGGTTGCTTAAGATTGGACAGTAGCTACTGATGGTGGCAATTACAGAGTTTGGTGAACAGAACACCACTGAATTATAAACTTTTAAATAGATAAATGTACTGTATATGAACTATGTCTAAATAAAACACAATACTTTTGTCTTGGATAGCCTTCACCTACAGAGGGTTGGATTACAGTATGTTCTCCCTCTCTCTCCCTTTCTCCCTCTCAAATACATGTGAACAAAATATTCACACACATAAAAGTTAAAATAAAACTTAAAAATATTTATCATTACAGGAGTCACACATGCTGTAGTGAACATGTCAAGGTCAGAGGTCAAACTCAGGTCTCAGGCTCATTTGGCAGTGCCTTTACAGACAGAGCCATCTCACACCCTACAGTATCTTCTGTCAATGGAACTTCTGAGAAAAATTAAACTCAACCTCTTTGAATTTTCCACTTCTGTCCCTTTGGTTACACAAAAACTGGCAACTCCTGATGATCCTCAAGCCCAACAGACCCCTAAGATCTCAGGACTTGGTTCAGCTGTGATTAAAATGACTCTCCATTCCCACATGTTTGGTCACTGCGGAGCTGTGCTCCTAGAAGAAAGGGAATGAGAAGTTAATCAGCTTTGTAAGAATCCCTTTGCGGTGTCATGTCTAGTGCTGAGACAGCTAACACACCACCACCCAGATGCACATTATATGAAATTGTTTGCTTGTCTGTTGGGACAGAATATCAACACAACAAGGAGTTCCCCTAAAACTCAGGCTATCTCCTGCTCCAGCCTCCAGAAGCTAAATGCAGAAATGTGCCACCACACCTGGCAGACGTCCCCTTCTGAGTGCTAAAACTATGAAGTGCTTAGATTACTACGACACTTAAGAAATAGAAACCATGTTAGTAAAAACAAACTACATTTATATAAACCTATTTTCACTTAAGTTTCAAAGACACAGAAACTATATTGCTGTGATTTTATATGTAAAACCAATAAACAATATCAGTATCAGTTAATCTTTAATGTGTGAAAAATTAGCATCGTCTACTTTAAATTTATATACAAGCATGTACTAGAAGCTAATAACTAAATTACTGGTGCTATTTTAACTGTATTTGTTAAATTGAATATAAAATAACCTGGTTGACAGAGTATTCTCCATTATTTTCTCCCATGGCATCAGCTTCTTCTCTAGTACTTTGTTCCTTCGATACAATCTCTTTTCCTCAAATGATGCAGGCAACATACTAATGACAGGTGAAGAAAACCTCCTGATAGTTCATGAACAATTTTGTGATTTACTTATCTGGGCTAAAAGGAACATGACTTTTATCCTTTGAATGAACATCAGGAAATACAACATACTCCTACTGCAGAAAAAAATAGAAATTAAAATTGAACCCAATATTAATAGCTACCTGAATAAAATGAATTCCTCAACATTCAATAACTGTCTAACTTTTAGTATTAAGTTTATTCTATTATGATCTAAATTTAAATTCATTATCTCGCATTTCATTAAAAAACTTGACTTGTAATAAGCATATTATTCTTAGCACTAAAATTCTGGAGTACTAGAGTAACTTTCAATAACTTATATACTGTTCTACATAGATCTCAAGAATGGACATCATCATTTAATAATTTTTGAAAATTGTACTTATGTACTAGAAATTTGTGACAGGTTCCAGTATAATATTCTGCCACTGAGAAAAGCAAGCCCTATCTGTAACAACACAAATTAGAGAATCCCCTGGATCAGTTATGAACTTACAAGTCTAACAACTAAAATGAATGGCAGATCATCCATTACCAGTCAATACAGTTAGCTGTAGTTGAAGATAATGAATAAAGATCACAGCTTTTGGGGCAGGAGATTTAGCTCAGTTACAGAGCACTTGCCAGCAAGTCCAAGGCCCTGGGTTCCATACCCCATTCTCCCCCAAATAAAATTAAAACAACAACCACTATATAGTTTTAAGTTTGCTTAATGTATTAAAGATCTAGATTGGCCTTTTCTTTGGCCCCTTTCACTACCAGAACAGTTTAACTAGAATAAATCATCTCAGTAACTACTATTTACCCCTTCACAAATTTATCAAAGTTATGATCATCATCTCAAGCTGGAACCCCCTTTGCTAAATAAATGCCTACACAGTGATCAGTGGCCAGTGACCTCCATTAGCCAATGATGTTTATGATGGCTACAAGCTACAGGTACACAGGTTGAGGATTTACTAGATAACTACTAGTCCAGTGAATACAAATCCCACACCCTCCCCCTCCCCGCACAAGCTTTGGCTGGAACTCACTATGTAGACCAGGCTCGCTGCAAAGTAACAGAGATCTGGCCTACCTCTGTCTGCATCCCAATGGCTGGGGATTAAAAGCCATAAAGTCCAGGCTAATTATTCTTGTTATTATTTTTATTATTGTTGTTGTTATTCTAATTATTTTAGTTACGAGCCTAGCCTTTTAAACAGATTAGCCAATCTCTCCAGCCCCAAATTATTCTTTTATTTTAAATAATTTATTTATCTACTTTAGGTACATTGGTGTTTTTCCTACATGTATGTCTGTGTGAGGGTATCAGATCCCCTGGAACTGGAATCAGACAATTATGAGCAGCCATGTGGGTACTGGGAATTGAACCAGAGTCCTCTGAAAGAATAGCCAGTATTCTTAACTACTAGCCATCTCTCCAACCCCAGGCCCCAAATTATTCTTAATAAGCCAACTGCATCATCTCAAAAGGGTTGGCACTACATCTAGAGAGACTGTCTTCCACTCTTACCATCACCCTGTTCAGTGATGATCTCCGACTGCAATACTATGTCTCCCATTGTAAGCAAAGTTATGGCAGCTTCCGCGCTTCCATCACTGGGACCTTGAGAAAATATACCAATGTTAAAAACAGGTCTGCTTACTTAGAAAGACCTCACTCAGACACTCGTCTATAACCAGTTTCAACAGCCTTCCTCCCACCACCCAGTACTAGTGTCACATAGACAGACCATCAGTGTTGACTCTTAGCTCTTGAAAAACACATCCCTCACATTAGACAACTCTGGGCAGCTCCACAGGAAACACAAAGTAACTTCATTACTTCTAGGCTCAGCTTCTAAAGCTAGGTTTGGAGAATCCCAGCTTCCTATCAAGGTGACAGGTTAATGCCATTGTTCTACACTTTAACAAGCTGTCCTATTTACCTGCTGCTACTACTAATCACCATGCTACAGTTAGCTGAGTAGTTTTAATCATTTCTTTGTTAACAGTTACCTGGTTCTTCTGGGGTCTGTTCACCTATGACCATTTCCTAAAAAAATAGAAAAGATAAGAACATCCTAAGTGTTTACCCCCAAACAATGATATGCTTTTGTGGTTATTTTTAACCATCACATGGTACAAGTCTTTCTAGGCTTTTAGTTATAATAGTTACTTTTCTTAATTTATGTTGATCATAAAGCTTCACAAATGAGAACAGAAAAACATAAAGGCCAAATTCTCTTATATCTCACATGATTTTCTGTCTCCTCATCATTACTATATATGTAGTAGTATATATATGTATGTATATATATATATATATATATATAATATATATATATATATATAACCATTCTTAGATGCTCACAATCATAGCCCTTTTCAACTTAGTCAGATCTGCTATCAGCTTTTACCCAATAAAAACTAGTCTGGGCCAGGTGTACACCTTTAATCCCAGCAATCAGGAGGCA
>NW_024582276.1:0-21287 GCF_903992535.2 Arvicola amphibius | reverse complement strand
AAGAAGATAAAGAAGAAGTCAAAAAAGGTAAAGAAGAAGTCAATGAAGGTAAGGAAGAAGTCAAGAAGGTAAAGAAGAACATAAAGAAGAAGAAGAAGTCAAAGAAGGTAAAAAATATGTAAAAAAGATAAAGAAGTCAAAGAAGGTAAAGAAGAAGTCAAAGAACGTAAAGAAGAGGTAAAAGAAGGTAAAGATTAAGTCAAAGAAGGTAAAGAAGAAGGTAAAAAGGTAAAGAAGATGTGAAAGAAGGTAAAGAAGAAGGAAAAGAAGCTTACAGATGGTAAAGATGATGTCAAAGAAGGCAAAGAAGAAGTCAAAGAAGGTAAAGAAGATGTCAAAGAAGGTAAAGAAGGAGTAAAAGAAGATCAAGAAGAAGTCAAAGAAGGTAAATTGAAGTCAGGAAGGTACCAAGTAAGTCAAAAAAGGTAAAAAATCAAAGAATGTAAAGAAGAAGTAAGAGAACGTAAAGAAGAGCTAAAAGAAGGTAAAGAAGAAATCAAAGAAGGTAAAGATAAAGGTAAAAATGTAAAGAAGATGTCAAAGAAGGTAAAGAAGAACACAAAGAATGTAAAGAAGATGTCAAAGAAGGTAAAGAAGATGGAAAAGAAGCTTTTCTTTTACTTGCTTTAGAAAGTAAAGAAGAAGTCAAAGAAGGCCAAGAAGAAGTTAAAGAATGGAAGAAGAAGTCAAGTAGGTAAAGAAGAACACAAAGAATCTAAAGAAGGAGTCAAAGAAGGAAAAGAAGCTTAAAGAAGGTAAAGAAGACTTCAAAGAAGGCAAAAAGAAGTCAAAGTAGGTGAAGCAGAAGTCAAAGAAGGTAAAGAAGAAGTCAAAAAGTAAAGGCAAAGTCAAAGAAAATAAAGAAAAAGTCAAAGAAGTTAAAGAAGACCTCAAGAAGGTAAAGAAGAACATAAGGAAGGTAAAGAAAAAGTCAAAGAAGGTAATCAAGAGGTCCAAGATGGTAAAGAAGAAGTCAAAGAAGGTAAGGAAGAAGTCAAGAATGTAAAGAAGAACATAAAGAAGGTAAAGAAGAAGACAGCGAAGGTAAAGAAGAAGGTAAAAAAAGGTAAAGAAGAAGTCAAAGCAGGAAAAGAAGCTTAAAGAAGGTAAAGAAGAAGTCAAAGAAGGCAAAGAGAAGTCAAATTAGGTGAAGCAGAAGTCAAAGAAGGTAAAGAAGAATTCAAAAAGGTAAAGAGGAAGGCAAAGAAATTAAAAAAGGAGTCAAAGAAGGTAAAAAGAAGTCAAGGGGAAAAATAGAACATAAAGAAGGTAAAGAAAAAGTCAAAGAAGGTAAAGAAGAAGTCAAAGAAGGTAAAGAAAAGGTAAAAGAAGGTAAAGAAGAAGTCAAAGAAGGTAAAGAAGAAGATAAAATGATAAAGAGGATGTCAAAGAAGGTAAAGAAGAAGTAAAAGAAGCTTAAAGAAGGTAAAGAGGAAATTAAAGAAGGCAAAGAATAAGTCAAAGAAGGTAAAGAAGATGTCAAAGAAGATAAAGAAGTCAAAGAAGATCAAGAAGAAATCAGAGAAGGTAAAGAAGAAGTCAAAGAAGGTAAAGAAGAGATAAAAGAAGGTAAAGAAGAAGTTAAAGAAGGGAAAGAAGAAGGTAAAAATGTAAAGAAGATGTCAAAGAAGGTAAAGAAGATGGAAAAGAAGCTTAAAGAAGTAAAGAAGAAGTTAAAGAAGGCAAAGAGGAAGTCAAAGAAGGTAAAGAAGTCAAAGAAGGTATGGAAGAAGTCAAGAAGGAAAAGAAGAACATAAAGAAGATAAAGAAGAAGTCAAAGATGGTAGAAAGGAAGTAAAAAAAGATAAATAAGTCAAAGAAGGTAAAGAAGAGTTCAAAGAAGGTAAAGAAGAAGGTAAACAAATGTCAAAGAATGTAAAGAAGAAGGTAATGAAGGGAAAGAAGAAGTCAAAGAAGGTAAAGAAGAAGGAAAAGAAGCTTAAAGATGGTAAAGAAGAAGTCAAAGCAGGTAAAGAAGAAGTCAAAAAAGGTAAAGAAGAAGTCAAAGTAGGTAAAGAAGTCAAAAAAGGTAAAGAAGTAGTCAAAAAGGTAAGGAAGAAGTCAAGAAGGTAAAGAAGAACATAAAGAAGGTAGAAGAAGTCAAAGAAGGTAAAAAGTATGTTTAAAAAGGTAAAGAAGTCAAAGAAGGTAAAGAAGAAGTCAAAGAACGTAAAGAAGAGGTAAAAGAAGGTAAAGATTAAGTCAAAGAAGGTAAAAAAGAGGTAAAAAGGTAAAGAAGATGTGAAAGAATGTAAAGAAGAAGGATAAGAAGCTTACAGAAGGTAAAGAAGAAGTCAAAGAAGGCAAAGAAGAAGTCAAAGAAGGTAAAGAAGATGTCAAAGAAGGTAAAGAAGTCAAAGAAGATCAAGAATTAGGAAAGGAAGGTAAAGAAGAAGTCAAAGAAGGTAAAGATGAAGTCCGGAAGGTACAAAGTAAGTCAAATTTTACCGGCGGGTACCTGAGGTACCGGTGGTCGGAGGAATTAGGAAATGACCAAGATAGACCTTTTATAATGAATCAGTTTTAATAAAAGGGGCAATATGGGAACTTACAGAACCAAGGGTCCAGCGGAGCAGCGGGTAACGTGGGGAATAGCAAACGGTGCTCCTTCCGGCCCCCAATCCTATTTAAGGGGTATCCTACTCCGCTGGGGCAGCCACGCTCCTGAACACAGGGATTGGGCCAGCTGCCCCAACATCTCCCCCTTTTGTCTAAATAAGGCAGATTCAGAAATCAAATACAACTATATACAACGGGAACAGATCATATAAAATTACAAGAAGTAAACAGTATCAGGCGAGGAGCATTTAACAAAAAAATTTTTCTAATCACTCTACTTTTGGAAGTCTAAATAATGTAGAAGGTAGCTACCATTATCTAATCTTCAACCCCATCAAAGATCTGAGAAGGAAAGTAATATTACCAAAGCAACCAGGAAGCACAAACGAGAAACTTTCAAAATGTGCAACAGAAGACAGAGACAATTGACTACCTGGGCAACCACACGAAGTCTTGATAGCAATGTTGAGGCAACCAACTTTGGCTGAGGCCTGAAAAAACCTGACATACCATTATACAATGGCAAGGAACCTTTAGTAGAACTATCCTATCCTGTCTTGGCAAGATAAGACAATTCTGTTTTATCCACTTATGGATATTTCGTACTTTAGTCAGTAATGGAGGTATGGGCTTTTCTTTGCCCCAAGGCCAATTCTGCCAAGTAGAAGACAAACTCCCAGTGGAGTGTCTTTGGTGCTCAACGTTCTCTAAGGAGTAGAGCATTGTTGCCAGGAGTGATTGTGTCTCATAAATACAAAACTCTAGGTTAGATTAAAGGCCATGTTCTACAGCTCTTCAAAGAGGTAGAAGATTATGCTATCTATACTAAATACAACCTCTATGTGTCTAAAAAACTTGATTGTCCTAAATATAAATATGACCAACATATAATTCTCAATACTTATGTAACTGTATGACTAATAGAATAGACAACTGTACAATAAATGAAGACAATGGTTTCCAAATGTAAACAGGGTCATTACATAAATAATATCTGAGGTAGAAATGTACATTGCAATATATTAAACAATGTCATTACATAAATAGTATCACAGGTAGAGATGTACATTGCAATATAGTAAACAATGTCAATATAACAATTGTTTCAAACAGAGGTAGTATCATACTCTCATACAATGTTCAATATATCAGTATACAAGAATCAACACTCATATAGTTTTTCAAAAAGCAATAACTCAAAGAAAATCAATTATTCCTTCAGATCACCAGTTAATCCCTCCCGCCCTTTTTGATATAAATATATATATATATATATATATATATACATAATTTATACCCCTGAGTCCATATAAAGCCTTCCACAACCCGACAACCCTATACCAGCCACCAATTAGTGTCCCTAAACCTGAGGGTAAACTTTGTTGGGAGGGGGGGCGTCGTCATCTAAGATTGCTTCCAGCTGACATAGGGGCGATTTTTCTTCTCAGGGTTTCCTGTGGAAGCAAATGATGGTAGAGTACCCAGGGTAACATTTCATTTAGGAAAAATGTGTCCATCCTCTGAATTTTTTAGGAAATGAGGCCAGAATGTTGTCAAAAATGTGCACCATTAAAAAGTGTTCTGTGCAATTGGTACCAAAAAAAGGGCCAAATATTAGCGCTACAAAAACATGACGTCGTAATAACCAGTTGGAGTTGATGTTGCGGGGCCCCGTCTTCATCCTGGAAACTGCAAAGATTACTGAAGAAAAGATTTGTCGTTTGTTGCAAGAGAGATAAGCATTATCTACGCAGACACATACAGACATATACGTGCATATCTTCAATGAAAGGTGCATTAAAGACAACCACAGATATGAAGGAAGGCAAAGAAGGCAAATGTATTGGTACCATTATCAACATTATTGTTATTAATATTCTGTCTCATAACATGACTCCTAACCTGAGACAGAAACTCTGAGAAATCTCTTATAAACAAGCTTGGAATTGGAGAGGGACTGGGCCAGAGTCCAACTCCAAGAAACCAGCTCTAAATATCTATAAAGAAATGCATAGTGACACACATTCAAAAAATTGTTTTTTATACTCACGGAGCTTTCCCAATGTTAATGCTGATCCTTGTTGGGTTGCAATTGGTTTACATCCATCAGTGTTCAAGGTATCCAGGGTCCCTCAGATCCTTCGAAGGTGAGCGTCTTCCTGTGGGGATAAGAAAAGAACCCTGGCCGGGCGGTGGTGGCGCATGCCTTTAATCCCAGCACTCGGGAGGCAGAGGCGGGCGGATCTCTGTGAGTTCGAGGCCAGCCTGGTCTACAAGAGCTAGTTCCAGGACAGGCTCTAAAAATGCTGCAGAGAAACCCTGTCTCGAAAAACCAAAAAATGAAAAAAAAAGAAAGAAAAGAACCCTGCCCCCGAACTATAGGTCTCTTACCATCAGTATGTTCACCATCCTTGTGCATGAATTGTTATTTTTCTTTTCCAAGGAGCTTCTCCTCTTCAAACCGAACCTTTATCAACTTTGATGGTATCCACGATTTTTCTTCTCCTGTGGAGACAAGAGCAAAACCCCTTCCCCAACGCAGCACATCCCCTGGCTTCCATTGTGAGGTCAGCACATCCTTGAAATAAACTGGTTGATTTAATTCAACAGACTTTTCCATTATCCAATGTCTTTCTGCAGCCTTTGTCCCCTTCTCATTAGCGTTGAGAAAATTCAAGGTTAGTAAAGCATTATGTAATCTATTTCTGGGGGTATTTTCCACCCCCTTTTGCTTGTTTAACATATCCTTTATAGTCCTATTTGATCTTTCAATGACTGCTTGACCTGTAGGATTGTAGGGTATACCTGTAACATGCTTAATGTTGTAATAGGCAAAAAAACCGTTTCATTTTCCTAGAGACATAAGCTGGACCATTATCCGTCTTTATTTGTGCAGGTATACCCATGATGGCCATAACTTCTAATAAGTGAGTGATTACTGAATCGGCCTTTTATGAGCTTAAAGCAGTTGCCCATTGGAATCCTGAATAAGTGTCAATGGTATGGTGTACATATTTTAATTTTCCAAATTCTGCAAAATGGAACACATCCATCTGCCAGATTTCATTCCTTTTAGTGCCCTTTGGGTTAGCCCCTCCAGGCAGTGGTGCTTGGTTATAGAAAGAGCAAGTAGGGCATTTCTTTACAATCTCCTTAGCTTGTTGCCATGTAATAGAAAACTCTTTCTTCAAGCCTTTGCTATTGACATGATGCTTTTCATGAAATTCGGAAGCCTGCAGCACACTACCAATCAATAACTGATCAATATCTGCATTACTTCGTGCTAAAGGACCTGGCAAACCCGTATGGGATCGGATGTGTGTTATATACATAGGGCAAAGTCTGTTCCTGATCATTTCTTGTACCTGGATAAACAATGAGGTTATTTCAGTATCATCAGGTATGAATTCAGCAGTTTCAATATGTAAGATAACTCTTTCTGCATATTGTGAGTCAGTAATAATGTTAAGAGGTTCCTTAAAATCCCTTAGCACCATAAGAATGGCAAATACTCTGCCTTTTGGACAGAATCATAAGGACTTTGTTCCACCTTACTCAAGTCTTCTGATTTGTAACCTGCCTTCCCTGATTTATTAGCATCAGTATAAAACGTGCGGGCTCCAGTTACTGGAGCATCACGGACAATTCGAGGAAGAATCCAAGAAGTTCTCTTTATAAAGTTAAGCCTTTTGCTTTTTGGATAGTTGTTATTAATTTCTCCTAAAAATTTAGCACAAGCTCTTTGCCATGGTTCATTATCTTCCCACAATTTTCGTATCTCGTCAGGGGTGAAAGGCACTATGATTTCTGCTGGGTCCATGCCTGCTAGTTGACGAAGTCTCAATTTGCCTTTTATGATTAGTTCAGAAACCTTTTCCACATAGGTTTTTAATTTCTTACTTGGCTTATGAGGTAGAAAGATCCACTCTAAGATAATATCATCTCTTTGCATTAAAATTCCTGTAGGAGAAATTTTTGAAGGCAATATGACGAGAATACAACTGAGTTCTGGATTCACCCTATCCACATGTGCTTCCTGCAATCTTTCTTCAACCATTGTCAGTTCTTTTTCTGCTTCAGCTGTTAATTCTCTGGGACTGTTTAGGTCTCTTTCCCCATCTAAGGTTTTGTTTAAGTGAATTATCATATCAGGTGTTATCCCAACAGCCAGTCGAAGGCTGGAAATGTCTCCCAACAACCTTTGAAAGTCATTAAGAGTTTGCAGTTGATCCCTCCTAATTTGTGCCTTTTGTGTCTTAATTTTTTGCAAACTTATTCTATAACCTAGATAATCAACAGAATCTCCTCTCTGAATTTTTTCGGGAGCAATCTGTAATCCCCATTTAGGTAGAACTATTTTCACCTCTTCAAACAGTCTCTCTAAGGTATCCACGTTTGAATCAGACAATAAGATGTCATCTACATAATGGTAAACAGTGGATTTGGGAAACATCTTGTGTATTATTTGTAATGGTTGATTCACAAAGTATTGGCACAGGGTGGGAGAGTTCAACATGCCCTGTGGGACGACGGTCCACTGGTATCTCTTGGTAGGTTGAGAGTTATTATAAGTAGGCACTGTGAAGGCAAACTTTTCTCTATCTTTTTCTTGTAAAGGTATGGTGAAGAAACAGTCCTTCAAATCAATAACTATGAGAGGCCATCCTTTTGGTAATAAAGAAGGCAAAGGAAGTCCAGATTGCAGAGAGCCCATAGGTTGAATAATCCTGTTTATAGCTCTGAGATCCATCACCATTCTCCATTTACCAGATTTTTTCTTAACCACAAATACAGGAGAATTCCAAGGGCTGGTAGATTCTTCTATATGTTGAGCATCCAATTGCTCTTGTACTAGCTGTTCTAAAGCTTGCAACTTTTCCTCAGATAAAGGCCATTGTTTTGTCCATATTGATTTCTCAGTCAACCATTTTAGAGGTAGAGCCGTTGGTGATTCTGGAGGGGCATCCATTGGTTTGTGTTCTTGTACAGCCCGAATGGCTGGTTTTCACCATCTGTAATACCTTTTGATGTTTTCCTCAGAAATATATGCTCTAGAGGCAGCAGGAATGTTAATTTGAGTATTCCATTGCTGCAATAGGTCACGACCCCATAAATTTACTGCAATATTAGCTACATATGGCCTTAATTTTCCTATTTGTCCTTCAGGACCAATGCAGTTAACCCATCTCGTGCTTTGTCTTACTCGAGATAGGGTCCCAATTCCCAAAAGTCGAACATTTACATCCTGTAGTGGCCAATACGGATGCCAAGATTCTGGAGTAATGATACTAACATCCGCTCCTGTGTCCAGCAGGCCAGTAATGAAAATGCCATTTACACACACTCTTAACTTCAGTCTTTGATCACTTATAGAAGTTTGCCAAAATACACGTAATTCATCTTTTGGGCTATTTTTGCTTCCAACAGCAGACATGGGGATTTCTAATTGTCTTGACAAGGCATGTTCTCCGTTGTAATGGGAAATGACTGGACCACATTCTCCATGGGGGCCTGCGAGAGGCCCCCCATTACGTTTCCCGCCTGCAGCGGATTTCCTTGCCTATCTCTTGATGATCTGCATTCGCTGTCCCAATGTCTACCTTTCCCACATCTCCTACATAACCCTGAAGGCTGAGGCCTCCTATTCCTGTCATTCCTGGAAAAGGCATTATTATTATTGTTATTTCTGTAAATCCTTTGTCTGCAATTCTGTTTCATATGTCCCATTCTGCCACAATTAAAACATTTGGTATTTTGATGTCTCCTTTTACCGTTGGCAATGGCTTCTTCTACCCAGGTCTCGGTGTGAAACTCAGTCGATTCAATATTCATTGTATGTAAGACCCATTCCTCCAGGGGTGCTGATCTGATCTTTAGAGGCGTCAAAACCCTTTTGCACTCTACATTGGCATTCTCATAAGCCAAGGACTCAATTATTACCTGCCTTGCTTCTGGGTCAGATATCCCTATTTGTACAGCTTTAGTTAGTCTATGTAAAAAGTCAACAAATGGTTCTCTCGGACCCTGTTTAACTCTGATATATGATTCCGTTCTCTGTCTTGGGTCTTGAACCCTGTCCCAGGCCTTCAAGGCTGCTGTAGTACATATGGATAGAGTGTGTTCATCATAATTAGCTTGTTCTAGAGGATCAGAATAAAGTCCTTCACCCATAATTTGATCTAGGGTGATGTCAACTCCCTTTGATCTTTCCTGCTGTTCTAAAACCCTAGCCTCTTGTCTAAACATACACTTCCAGCTCATTTGAGGTCCGTTCTCTAAAACAGCTGAGACCAGGTCCAACCAGTCCCTAGGGGTGGGGTTAATTGTTATGGACCAAGACTTTAGCATCTCCTTAACAAAGGAGCTATGCATCCCAAAATTCATAACAGCTTGTTTAATTTCTTTCAGATCATTCATACGGATGAGTACCCATGTATATTCTTTGGTGATCTTAGGGTTTTTAGAACCAGTCACCTTTTCTGTAGTTATCACTGGGAAAACAGGTAGAATTCTATTAAAGCTATCCCGGCGAGTTCTATTTATCGAAGGGGTTGGGACTTTCTTTTGTACTATTTGCTCCTGTTCATGAGAGTCCATAGTTTCCTCGATCTTTTCAAATCTATTTACCATTGCCTTCTGCAATGCCTCAATCTCTTGCCCAGTATTATGTTCCAAGGCTGTCATAGAGGATTCAAAGTCATGAAGTTTATCCAACACCGATAACGTCTCATCCTTGGACAGAATTTTTATGGCATGAATGGTGCCATCTTGTATTGAAATTCTGTCCAGCAATCTTTAATAGCCCTTTGGTAAAGTCTTGTTAATACATTCAATGGTTCGAATCTTCTCAGATAATGTTTCAGTTCCTACCAACAGGGATTGTAACTTATGATTCAAATTCTCAGATAGTGTTTCAGTTCTTACCGACAGGGATTGTAACTTATGATTCAAATCCTCAGATAGTGTTTCAGTTCTTACCGACAGGGATTGTAACTTATGATTCAAATCCGCTGTTCCTGCCTCCATATCTTGCATTTTCCTCTCAAGTAATAAAGCCATCTCAGAGAGAGATCTGTTATTCCTTTCCTCATGAGATTCAAACTTCTCCTCGAAAGTTTCAAATCGTTTACAAAACTCTTTCATATTTTTCTCAATTAACAAAGCCATCTCAGAGAAAAGTCTATTATTCCTTTCCTCGAGAGCTGCAACGGTCTTTTCAAGCTGTTTATTAGTATTTCCCAAACCAGTTATGTCCTTGTTTAGTTTTTGAGCTCCTGCCTGTAAGGACTCTATCTCTTTTTTATCTGCCAACCAGGTTGTAATGAAAAAAATAAAAATAAAGAAGATACCAAGCCCTGTAAATATCCATCCAAAGGAAACCACATCTGTATCACTCAAAAATTCAGTCATCGGGTAATTAAACAAATTATAGAATCCTTTAATAGTGATATTATCAGACATTTTCAATCTGAATGCTTAATTTCAAATGAAAAATTACCTGTAATTACCGTTGTCTGCCACTAGATGGCACAGTGCACCTAGGTTCACGTTTTATTTTGTTTTTTTTTTTTTTTTTTTTTTGGGAACCAAAGATGGCGTCCCGCGCAGAGCACAGTAGCTGGGGAAGCGGCGGCGATGTTCCGGTAGCTTAAAATCAACGGTGTATCTCTGCAAAAGCTGCATAAACCGCTGGCGGGCGAGCGGGTAGTGGTCCGCTAGCTTAATATCAACGCTGAGTCTCTACAAGAGCTTCACAAACAATTTGGCAGGCGACCCGGGGAACCTGCGTGCACGCGGGACTCCCAATGGCCGGCGGCTGGCTACGGCTACGGGGACGCGCACGGAGCGAAGGAGCAAGCCGCGGTTTTGAAAAAAAAATGCGTGCTCCGGCTCAATCAGCTGGAGGCTTGACTGCACAAGGTTCTGACCCACGTGGGAGCGACAAATGTACCGGCGGGTACCGGCGGTACCGGCGGTCGGAGGAATTAGGAAATGACCAAGAAAGTCCTTTTATAATAAATCAGTTTTAATAAAAGGGGCAATAAGGGAACTTACAGAACCAAGGGTCCAGCGGAGCAGCGGGTAACGCGGGGTATAGCAAACGGGGCTCCTTCCGGCCCCCGAGCCTATTTAAGGGGTATCCTACTCCGCTGGGGCAGCCAAGCCCATGAACGCAGGGAATGGGCCAGGTGACCCCCCAAAAAGATAAAGAAGTCAAAGAATGTAAAGAAGAAGTAAAAGAACGTGAAGAAGAGGTAAAAGAAGGTAAAGAAGAAGTCAAAAAAGGTAAAGAAAAAGGTAAAAATGTAAAGAAGATTTCAAAGAAGGTAAAGAAGAACACAAAGAATGTAAAGAAGAAGTCAAAGAAGGAAAAGAAGCTTAAAGAAGGTAAAGAGAAGTTAAAGAAGGCAAAAAAAGTCAAAGCAGGTGAAGCAGAAGTCAAAGAAGGTAAAGAAGAATTTAAAAAGGTAAAGAAGAAGTCAAAGAAAATAAAGAAAAAGTCAAAGAAGTTAAAGAAGATGTCAGGAAGGTAAAGAAGAACATAAAGTAGGTAAAGAAAAAGTCAAAGAAGGTAAAGAAGAGGTCCAAGAAGGTAAAGAAGAAGAAGTCAAAGAAGGTGAGGAAGAAGTCAAGAACATAAAGAAGAAAATAAAGAAGGTAAAGAAGAAGACAACGAAGGTAAAGAAGGCAAAAAAAGGTAAAGAAGAAGTCAAACCAGGAAAAGAAGCTTAAAGAAGATAAAGAAGAAGTCAAAGAAGGCAAAGAGAAGTCAAAGTAGATGAAGCAGAAGTCAAAGAAGGTAAAGAAGAATTCAAAAAGGTAAAGAAGAAGTCAAAGAAATTATAGAAGTCAAAGAAGGTAAAAAGAAGTCAAGAGGAAAAAAAGAACATAAAGAAGGTAAAGAAAAAGTCAAAGAAGGTAAAGAAGAAGGCACAGAAGGTAAAGAAGAAGGTAAAAAGGTAAAGAAGATGTCAAAGAAGGTAAAGAAGAAGTAAAAGAAGCTTAAAGAAGGTAAAGAAGAAGTTAAAGAAGGCAAAGCATAAGTCAAAGAAGGTAAAGAAGATGTCAAAAAAGATAAAGAAGTTAAAGAAGATCAAGAAGAAGTCAGAGAAGGTAAAGAAGAAGTCAAAGATGGTACAGAAGAAGTCAAGAGGTACAAAGGAAGTCAAAAAAGTTAAAGAAGACAAAGAAGTTAACGAAGAAGTCAAAGAAGGTAAAGAGGAGATAAAAGAAGGGAAAGAAGAAGTAAAAGAAGGGAAAGAAGAAGGTAAAAATGTAAAGAAGATGTCAAAGAAGGTAAAGAAGATGGAAAAGAAGCTTAAAGAAGGTAAATAAGAAATTAAAGAAGGCAAAGAAGAAGTCAAAGAAGGTAAAGAAGTCAAAGAAGGTATGGAAGAAGTCAAGAAGGAAAAGAAGAACATAAAGAAGGTAAAGAAGAAGTCAACGTACAAAGGAAGTAAAAAAAGATAAACAAGTCAAAGAAGGTAAAGAAGTCAAAGAAGGTAAAAAAGAAGGTAAACAAGATGTCTAAGAATGTAAAGAAGAAGGTAATGAAGGGAAAGAAGAAGTCAAAGAAGGTAAAGTAGGAAAAGAAGCTTAAAAATGGTAAAGAAGAAGTCAAAGAAGGTAAAGAAGGTAAACAACGTGTCTAAGAATGTAAAGAAGAAGGTAATGAAGGGAAAAAAGAAGTCAAAGAAGGTAAAGAAGGAAAAGAAGCTTAAAAATGGTAAAGAAGAAGTCAAAGAAGGTAAAGAAGAAGGTAAAAAAGGTAAAGAAGAAGTCAAAGCAGGAAAAGAATCTTAAAGAAGGTAAAGAAGAAGTCAAAGAAGGCAAAAAGAAGTCAAAGTAGGTAAGAAGAAGTCAAAGAAGGTAAAGAAGAAAGTAAAAAAGGTAAAGAAGAAGTCAAAGAAAATAAAGAAGTCAAAGAAGTTAAAGAAGCCAAGAGGTAAAAAAGAACATAAAGAAGGTAAAGAAAAAGCCAAAGAATGTAAAGAAGACGTCAAAGAAGGTAAAAAAGAGGTAAAAGAAGGTAAAGAAGAAGTCAAAGAAGGTAAAGAAGAAGATAAAAAGGTAAAGAAGGTGTCAAAGTAGGAAAAGAAGAAGGAAAAGAAGCTTAAAGAAGGTAAAGAAGCAGTCAAAGAAGGCAAAGAAGAAGTCAAAGAAGGTAAAGAAGAAGTAAAGAGGGTAAAGAAGAAGTCAAAGAAGGTAAAGAAGAGGTAAAAGAAAGTAAAGAAAGAGTCAAAGAAGGCAAAGAAGAAGTCTAAGAATATAAAGAAGACGTCAAAGAAGGTAAAGATTTAGTTAAAGAAGGTAAAGATGAAGTCAAAGAAGGTAAAGAAGAATACAAAGAAGGTAAAGAAGAAGTCAAGAAGGTAAAGAAGAACATGAAGAAGGCAAAGAAAATGTCGAAGAAGGTAAAGTAGAGGTCCAAGAAGGTAAAGAAGAAGTCAAAGAACGTAAGGAAGAAGTCAAGACCGTAAAGAAGAACATAGAGAAGGAAAAGAAGAAGTCAAAGAAGGTACAAAGGAAGTCAAAAAAGGAACAGAAATCAAAGAAGGTAAAGAAGAAGTCAAAGAAGGTAAAGAAGAGGCAAAAGAAGGTAAAGAAGAAATCAAAGAGGCAAAGAAGAAGGCAGAAAGGTAAAAAAGTGTCAAAGAAGGTACAGAAGAAGGAAAAGAAGCTTAAAGAAGGTAAAGAAGAAGTCAAAGAAGGGAAAGAAGATTTCAAAGAGGTAAAGAAGAAGTCAAGAAAGGACAAAGGAAGTAAAAAATGTAAAGAAGTTAAAGATGTTAAAGAAGGAGTAAAAGAAGGTAAAGAAGAGGTAAAAGAATGTAAAGAAGAAGTCAAAATAGGTAAAGAAGAAGGTAAAAATGTAAAGAAGAAGTCAAAGAAGGAAAAGAAGCTTAAAGAAGGTGAGAAGAAGACAAAGAAGACAAAAAGAAGTCAAAGTAGGTAAAGAAGATGTCAAAAAGGTAAAGAAGAAGTCAATGAAAATAAAGAAGATGTCAAAGATGGTAAAGAAGATGGAAAAGATGCTTAAAGAACGTAAAGAAGAAGTCAAAGAACGCAAAGAAGTCAAAGAAGGTAAAGAAAAGTCATTGAAGATAAAGAATTCAAAGAAGGTAAAGAAGAAGTCAAGAAGGTAAAGAAGAAGTCAAAGATAATAAAGAAGAAGTCAAAGAAGGTAAAGAAGAATACAAAGAAGGCAAAAAGAAGTCAAAGTAGGTAAAGACGAAGTTAAAGAATGTAAAGAAGAAGTCAAAATGGGAAATAAGAAGTCAAAGATAATAAAGAAGAAGTCAAAGAAGGTAAAGAAGAAGTCAAGAGGTTAAAAAGAACATAAAGAAGGTAAAGAAAAAGTTAAAGAAGGTAAAAGGAAGTAAAAAAGATAAATAAGTCAAAGAATGTAAAGAAGAAGGTAAACAAGATGTCAAAGAATGTAAATAACAAGGTAATGAAGGTAAATAAGAAGTCAAAGAAGGTAAAGAAGGAGGAAAAGAAGCTTAAAGATGGGAAAGAAGAAGTCAAAGAAGGCAAAGAAGAAGTCAAAAAACGTAAAGAAGAAGTCAAAGAAGGTAAAGAAGAAGTCAAAAAAGGTAAAGAAGAAGGCAGAGAAGGTAAGGAAGAAGAAAGAAGGAAAAGAAGAACATAAAGAAGGTAAAGAAGAAGAACAATAAAGTACAAAGGAAGTAAAAAAGGTAAAGAAGTCAAAGAAGGTAAAGAAGAAGTCAAAGAAAGTAAAGAAGATTTCAAAGAAGGTAAAGAAGAGATCAAAGAATATCAAGAAGAAGTCAAAGGAGGTAAAGATGAAGTCAAAGAAGGTAAAGAAGTAGTCAAGAAAGGACAAAGGAAGTAAAAAATGTAAAGAAGTCAAAGAAGTTAAAGAAGGAGTCAAAGAAGGTAAAGAAGAGGTAAAAGAATGTAATGAAAAAGACAAAGTAGGTAAGGAAGAAGGTAAAAATGTAAAGAAGAAGTCAAAGAAGGTAAAGAAGAAGGTAAAAAAGGTAAAGAAGAAGTCAAAGAAGGAAAAGAAGCTTAAAGAAGGTAAAGAAGAAGACAAAGAAGGCAAAAAGAAGTCAAAGTAGGTAAAGAAGATGTCAAAAAGGTAAAGAAGAAGTCAATCAAAATAAAGAAGATGTCAAAGAAGGTAAAGAAGATGGAAAAGATCTTTAAAGAAGGTAAAGAATGAGTCAAAGAAGGCAAAGAAGAATTCAAAGAAGGTAAAGAAAAGTCATTGAAGATAAAGAATTCAAAGAAGGTAAAGAAGAAGTCAAAGAAGTTAAAGAAGAAGTCAAGAAGGTAAAGAAGAAGTCAAACATAATAAAAAAGAAGTCAAAGAAGGTAAAGAAGAAGTCAAGAGGTTAAAAAGAACATAAAGAAGGTACAGAAAAAGTTAAAGAAGGTATATAAGAAGTCAAAGAAGGTACAGAGGTGGTAAAAGAAGGTAAAGAAGTCAAAGGAGGTATGGAAGAAGTCAAGAAGGTAAAGAAGAACATAAAGAAGGTAAAGAAGAAGTCAAAGAAGGTACAAAGGAAGTAAAAAAACATAATTAAGTCAACGAATGTAAAGAAGAAGGTAAACAAGATGTCAAAGAATGTAAATAAGAAGGTAATGAAGGGAAATAAGAAGTCAAAGAAGGTAAAGACGAAGGAAAAGAAGCTGAAAGATGGTAAAGAAGAAGTCAAAGAAGGCAAAGAAGAAGTCAAAAAACGTAAAGAAGTCAAAGAAGGTAAAGAAGAAGTCAATAAAGGTAAAGAAGAAGGCAAAGAAGGTAAGGAAGAAGTCAAGAAGGAAAAGAAGAACATAAAGAAGGTAAAGAAGAAGACCGAGAAAGTACAAAGGATGTAAAAAAAGGTAAAGAAGTCAAAGAAGGTAAAGAAGAAGTAAAAGAAGGTAAAGAAGAGGTAAAAGAAGGTAAAGAAGACGTCAAAGAATGTAAAGAAGAGACAAAAGAAAGTAAAGAAGGTGTCAAAGAAGGCAAAGACGAAGTCAAAGAAGGTAAAGAAGAAGTCAAAGAAGGTAAAAAGAAATCAAAGAGGTAAAGAAGAAGATAAAGAAGGTAAAGAAGAAGTCAAAGAAGGTACAAAGGAAGTCAAAAAAGGTAAAAAAGAACATAAAGAGGGTAAAGAAGGATTCAAAGAAGGTACAAAGGAAGTCAAAAAATATAAAGAAGTCAAAGAAGGTAAAGAAGAAGTCAAAGAAGGAAAAGAAGAACTAAAAGAAGGTAAAGAAGAAGTCAAAGAAGGAAAAGAAGAACTAAAAGAAGGTAAAGAAGAAGATAAAGGAGGAAAAGAAGTAAAAGAAGGTATAAAAGTCAAAGAAGCTAAAGAAGAAGGAAAAAATGTAAAGAAGATGTCAAAGAGTGTAAAGAAGATGGAAAAGAAGATTAAAGAAGGAAAAGAAGAAGTCAAAGAAGTCAAAGAAGAATTCAAAGAAGGTAAAGAAGAAGTCAAAGAAGATAAAGAAGAAGTCAAAGAGGTAAAGAAGAAGTCAAAGAAGGTAAAGAAGAATCAAGAATGTAAAGAAGAAGTCAACAAGATAAAGAAGAAGATAAAGAATGTAAAGAAGAAGTCAAAGAAGGTAAAGAAGAAGGTAAAAAAGGTAAAGAAGAAGTCAAAGAAGGAAAAGAAGATTAAAGAAGGTAAAGAAGAAGTCAAAGAAGGCATAAAGAATTCAAAGTAGGTAAAGCAGAAGTCAAAGAAGGTAAAGAAGAAGTAAAAAGGGTCCTTCATTTGACTGCCCGGGGCAAGGTAGGCCTTTGTCTGAGAGCTGCTTTTCCTGGAAGGGGACCTGACAGTCTGCCAGAGGATCCATCATTCTTTGGGGTGAGTGAGGAGTGAGTGCCCGAACCGCTGCAGCAGCCCGGAGAGGGACCACCTACATTCCACAACTCCCCCTGCCACCAGCACACTTCCTGCTCTTCCTGCAGGGGTTATTCTCCCCGTATACTGCCTCTCTTCCTGTCCCTGCCCAGCTTGCACCCAGAATCCTCCCCCCCTCCCCCTGCCTCATCCTCCCGTCTTTGGGGCCACAAAATCCCACAGCTCACCCTGTTTGGGCTCTGGGGACCTGGAATTGAGTGCACCCAGGCCGGTGGGATGTCCCCTCCTTCATTTGACTGCCCGGGGCAAGGTAGGCCTTTGTCTGAGAGCTGCTTGGCCTGCAAGGGGACCTGACAGTCTGCCAGAGGATCCATCATTCTTTGGGGTGAGTGAGGAGTGAGTGCCCGAACCGCAGCAGCTGCCCGGAGAGGGACCACTGACATTCCACAACTCCCCCTGCCACCAGCACACTTCCTGCTCTTCCTGCAGGGGTTATTCTCCCCGTATACTGCCTCTCTCTTCCTGTCCCTTCCCAGCTTGCACCCAGAATCCTCCCCCCCTCCCCCTGCCTCATCCTCCCATCTTTGGGGCCACAAAATCCCACAGCTCAGCCTGTTTGGGCTCTGGGGACCTGGAATTGAGTGCACCCAGGCCGGTGGGATGTCCCCTCCTTCATTTGACTGCCCGGGGCAAGGTAGGCCTTTGTCTGAGAGCTGCTTGGCCTGCAAGGGGACCTGACAGTCTGCCAGAAGATCCATCATTCTTTGAGACACTGCAGTCCTGATGACGACTTCTGGAGATGCACTTTCATACCTCGCTGACCTCTCAACACAGTAGCACCAGTGATATTTTCTTAGTTGTTCTCAGGTGTCCTGCTCCAGTTCTAAGGCCATCCACCCAAAGGGGTCAGACTCTGGCCTCCAGGCAGGTCTGAGGATTCCTGCGGAGGGGTGCGGGCTCCTTCAGATTGTGCTGCCAGGGTCGCTGTGTGGTACTCCATCCCGCCCTGCCCCCACCTTGGCCCTTTTGTCTGGGCTGAGACCCTGGACTGCCTGGAATCCCTGATCCTGTGCACTGACATTCCATCTGAACTGGTGAGTGAATGTGGACCCTGGGGCAACCTGCCCTGGAAGAGAGCACAGACCCCCTAACCCCACTTCCCACTGTAGGTTTGTGTCTGTTTCTACCGTCCCTGTGTCTCCCAAGCTTTCCCTAGTGTTCTCAGGTGTCCTGCTCCAGTTCTAAGGCCATCCACCCAAAGGGGTCAGACTCTGGCCTCCAGGCAGGTCTGAGGATTCCTGCAGAGGGATGCGGGCTCCTTCAGCTTGTGCTGCCAGGTTCGCTGTGTGGTATTCCACCAGTTCAGTTCCACCTGAACTGGTGTCCTGCTCCTATACTGAGGATTCCTGCAAGGGAGTGCGGGCTTCTTAAGATTGTGACGCAAGGAATAGGTCCTCCTCTGACACTGGTGAGATCCAACCAGTTTCAGTCACAGCAAAGATTGGTCTAGGACACCAAACGCCTCCGGGCTCCTTTTGAAGGAAGAGATGGGCAGGCGCCAATGCAGGAGCTCCTCCAACAACATGAAAGGCAACATCACATCACCACAATCCAGACATCCCGAAACAACAAGAATTGAACACCCTACCCCAGAAGATATAGAATAATCCGACCTTAAACAGTACTTTATGAAAATAATAGAGGACCTTAAACAGGAGGTAAAAAACTGCCATAAAGAAATGGAGTTGACAAACAAAAAGGTAGACGAAATAAATAAATCTCAAAAAGATACCCAAGAAAAACAAGAAAAACAAGAAAAAGCAATCAAACAGGTAAGGGAAACAGTACAAGACCTGATAAATGAAATGGAGGTATTGAAGAAAACACAATCTGAGGGACGACTGGAAATGGAAACTCTGAGTAAACGAACAGAAACTTCAGAGGCAAGTATTTCCAACCGAATACAAGAGATGGAAGAAAGAATCTCAGACTCTGAAGATACAATAGAGGAAATAAACTCACAGATTAAAGAACTAAACAAAATTAACAAATTCTTAACACAAAACATTCAGGAAATCTGGGACACCATGAAAAGACCAAACCTAAGAATAATTGGGGTAGAAGAAGGAGAAGAATTACAACTCAAAGGCCCAGAAAACATATTCAACAAAATAATAGAAGAAAACTTCCCCAACCTAAAGAAGGATGTTCTTATGAAGGTACAAGAAGCCTACAGAACACCAAATAGACTGGATCAAAAGAAAGCATCCCCACGCCATATAATAATCAAAACACAAAACATACAGAATAAAGAACAGATATTAAGAGCTGCAAAGGAAAAAGGTCAAATAACATATAAAGGGAAACCTATCAGAATTACACCTGATTTCTCAATGGAAACCATGAAAGCCAGAAGAGCTTGGATAGATGTGCTACAGACACTAAGGGAACATGGATGCAAGCCTAGACTACTATACGCAGCAAAGCTTGCATTCACCATTGATGGAGAAAAAAAGATATTCCAGGACAAAAACAGATTTAAACAATACGCAGCCACAAATCCAGCCTTGCAGAAAGTAATAGAAGGAAAATCACAAACCAAGGAGTCCAACAACGCCCACAATAACTCAGGCATCTAGCGACCCTTCACCAGCACAACTAGAAGAAGGGAAACACACAAACACTACTACTAAAAATGACTGAAGTTAACAACAACTGGTCATTAATATCACTTAATATCAATGGACTCAATTCACCTATAAAAAGGCACAGGCTAAGAGACTGGATACGAAAACAGAATCCAACATTTTGCTGTTTACAAGAAACACACCTCAACCACAAAGACAGACACCTACTCAGAGTAAAGGGTTGGGAAAAGGTTTATCAAGCAAATGGCCCTAAGAAACAAGCGGGTGTGGCCATACTAATTTCCAACAAAGTTGACTTCAAACTAAAATCAATCAGAAGAGATGGAAAGGGACACTTTATACCCATAACAGGAAAAATCCATCAGAATGAAGTCTCAATCCTGAATATCTATGCCCCTAATATAAAAACTCCCACTTATGTTAAAGAAACATTTCTAGAACTGAAGGCAGCCATCAAACCACACACACTAATAGTTGGAGACTTCAACACTCCTCTCTCACCAATGGAGAGGTCATTCAGACAGAAACCTAACAGAGAATTGAAAGACTTAATGGAGGTAATGAACCAAATGGACTTAACAGACATCTATAGAACATTCCACCCAAATATTAAAGAATATACCTTCTTCTCTGAGGCTCATGGAACCTTTTCGAAAATTGACCATATACTAGGTAACAAAGCAAACTTCCACAGTTACAAAAAAATATTAGTAACCACCTGTGTCTTATCGGATCACCATGGATTAAAATTAGAATTCAACAACAATGCTACCCCCAGAAAGCCCACAAACTCATGGAAACTGAACAGTCAACTACTGAACCACACCTGGGTCAAGGAAGAAATAAAGAAAGAAATTAAAGTCTTTCTTGAATTTAATGAAAACAAAGACACAACATACTCAAACCTATGGGACACAATGAAAGCAGTGCTAAGAGGAAAGTTCATAGCACTAAGTGCCCACTTAAAGAAAACGGAGAAAGCACTCATTGGTGACTTAACAGCACACCTGAAAGCTCTGGAAAAAAAAGAAGCAGACTCACATAGGAGAAGTAGAAGACTGGAAATAATCAAACTGAGGGCAGAAATCAACAAAATAGAAACACAGAAAACAATCCAAAGAATCAATGAAACAAGAAGCTGGTTCTTGGAGAAAATCAACAAGATTGACAAACCCTTAGCCAAACTAATCAAACGGCAGAGGGAGAACACGCAAATTAATAAGATCAGAAATGAAAAGGGGGACATAACCACAGACACAGAGGAAATTCAGAGAATCATTAGATCTTACTACAAAAGCCTGTATGCCACAAAATTGGAAAATGTAAAAGAAATGGACAGTTTTTTAGATAAATACCATATACCAAAGTTAAACCAGGACCAGGTAAATGCTCTAAATCGTCCTGTTAGTCGCGAAGAATTAGAAACTGTTATCAGAAAACTCCCTACCAAAAAGAGCCCAGGACCAGATGGTTTCAATGCGGAATTCTACCAGAACTTCCAAGAAGACCTAATACCTATACTCCTTAAGGTACTTCATAATATAGAAACACAAGAGTCACTGCCAAATTCCTTCTATGAAGCTACAGTTACCCTGATACCTAAACCACACAAAGACTCAACCAAGAAAGAGAATTACAGGCCAATCTCACTCATGAACATTGACGCAAAAATTCTCAATAAAATACTGGCAAACCGAATCCAAGAGAACATTAGAAAAATTATCCATTACGATCAAGTAGGCTTCATCCCAGAGATGCAGGGCTGGTTCAACATACGAAAATCTATCAATGTAATCCATCATATAAATAAACTGAAGGAAAAAAACCATATGGTCATCTCATTAGATGCTGAAAAAGCATTTGACAAAATTCAGCACCCTTTTATGATAAAAGTTTTGGAGAGATTAGGGATACAAGGGTCATTCCTAAATATAATGAAAGCTATTTACAGCAATCCGACAGCTAACATCAAATTAAACGGAGAGAAACTCAAGGCTTTCCCACTAAATTCAGGAACACGACAAGGCTGTCCACTCTCTCCTTATCTCTTCAATATAGTGCTTGAAGTTCTAGCAATAGCAATAAGACAACATAAGGGAATCAAGGGGATTCAATTTGGAAAGGAAGAAGTTAAACTTTCATTATTTGCAGATGATATGATAGTATACATAAGCGACCCCAAAAACTCCACCAAAGAACTCCTACAGCTGATAAACTCCTTCAGTAACGTGGCAGGTTACAAGATCAACTCCAAAAA
>NW_024582275.1:0-21504 GCF_903992535.2 Arvicola amphibius | reverse complement strand
GCATTGAAACCATCTGGTCCTGGGCTTTTTTTGGTAGGGAGGTTTCTGATAACAGTTTCTAATTCTTCGCGACTAACAGGACTATTTAGATTGTTCACCTGGTCCTGGTTTAACTTTGGTATATGGTACTTATCTAAAAAAGTGTCCATATCTTTTACATTTTCCAGTTTTGTGGCATACAGGCTTTTGTAGTAAGATCTAATGATTCTCTGAATTTCCTCTGTGTCTGTGGTTATGTCCCCCTTTTAATTTCTAATCTTATTAATTTGTGTGTTCTCTCTCTGCCGTTTGATTAGTTTGGCTAGGGTTTTGTCAATCTTGTTGATTTTCTCCAAGAACCAGCTTTTTGTTTCATTGATTCTTTGGATTGTTTTCTGTGTTTCTATTTTGTTGATTTCAGCCCTCAGTTTGATAATTTCCAGTCTTCTCCTCCTAAGTGAGTCTGCTTCTTTCTTTTCTAGAGCTTTCAGGTGTGCTGTTAAGTCTCCAATGTATGCTTTCTCTATTTTTCTTAAGTGGGCACTTAGTGCTACGAATTTTCCTCTTAGCACTTCTTTCATAGTGTCCCATAGGTTTGAGTATGTTGTGTCTTTATTTTCATTAAATTCAAGGAAGACTTTAATTTCTTTCTTTATTTCTTCCTTGACCCAGGTGTGGTTCGGTAGTTGACTGTTCAGTTTCCATGAGTTTGTAGGCTTTCTGGGGGTAGCATTGTTGTTGAATTGTAATTTTAATCCATGGTGATCCGATAAGATGCAGGTGGTTACTAATATGTTTTTTTAACTGTGTACGTTTGCTTTGTTACGGAGTATGTGGTCAATTTTCGAAAAGGTTCCATGAGCCGCAGAGAAGAAGGTATATTCTTTCCTGTTTGGGTGGAATGTTCTATAGATGTCTGTTAAGTCCATTTGGTTCATTACCTCTATTAAGTCTCTTAATTCTCTGTTAGGTTTCTGTCGGATTGACCTGTCCATTGGTGAGAGAGGAGTGTTGAAGTCTCCAACTATTAGTGTGTGTGGTTTGATGGCTGCCTTGAGTTCTAGAAGTGTTTCTTTTACATAAGTGGGAGCTTTTATATTAGGGGCATAGATATTCAGGATTGAGACTTCATTCTGATGGATTTTTCCTGTAATGAGTATAAAGTGTCCCTTTCCATCTCTTCTGATTGATTTTAGTTTGAAGTCAACTTTGTTAGAAATTAGTATGGCCACACCGGCTTGTTTCTTAGGTCCATTTGCTTGATCAACCTTTTCCCAACCCTTTACTCTGAGTAGATGTCTGTCTTTGTGGTTGAGGTATGTTTCTTGTAAACAGCAGAATGTTGGATCGTGTTTTCGTATCCAATCTCTTAGCCTGTGCCTTTTTATAGGTGAATTGAGTCCATTGATATTAAATGATATTAATGACCAGTGGTTGTTAACTCCGGTTGTCATTTTTTATTTGGTAGTAGAGATTGTGTGTTTCCTTTCTTTGCGATGTGCTGGTGAAGGGTCGCTAGATGTCTGAGTTATTTTGGGCAATGCTGGACTCCTTTGTTTGTGAATTTCCTTCTATTACTTTCTGTAAGGCTGGATTTGTGGCTACGTATTGTTTAAATTTGTTTTTGTCTTGGAATATTTTGTTTTCTCCATTTATAGTGAATGAAAGCTTGGCTGGGTATAGTAATCTGGGCTTGCATCCATGGTCTCGTAGTTTCTGCAAAACATCTATCCAGGACCTTCTGGCTTTCATGGTTTCCATAGAGAAGTCAGGTGTTAGTCTGATAGGTTTACCTTCATATGTTACTTGACCTTTTTCCTTTGCAGCTCTTAATATTCTTTCTTTATTCTGTATGTTTTGTGTTTTGATTATAATATGGCGAGGTGATGATTTTTTTTTTTGATCTAGTCTATTTGGTGTTCTGTAAGCTTCTTGAACCTTAATAGAAATATCTTTCTTTAGGTTTGGGAAGTTTTCTTCTATAATTTTATTAAATATATTTTCTGGACCATTGAGCTGTAATTCTTCTCCTTCTTGTACACCTATTATTCTTAGGTTTGGTCTTTTTATTGTGTCCCTGATTTCCTGAATGTTTTGTGATGAGAATTTGTTGGATTTGCTGTTTTCTTTGATCAGTGCGTTTATTTTCTCTATGGTATCTTCAGAATCTGAGATTCTTTCTTCTATCTCTTGTATTCTGTTGGTTATGCTTGTTTCTGTAGTCTCTGTTCGTTTACATAGATTTTCCATATCCAGCTGGCCCTCGGTTTGTGTTTTCTTCCTTACCTCCATTTCAGTTTTCAAGTCTTGCACTGTTTCCATTATCTGTTTGATTGTTTTTTCTTGGTTTCCTAGGATATCATTTACGGATTTACTCAATTCTTCAAACTTTTTGTTATTCTTCTCGTCCATTTCCTTAAGGGAGTTTTTCACCTCCTGTTTAAGGGACTCTATTACTTTCATAAAGTCAATGTTTTCTACTTCTTCTTGATTAGTGTGTTCAAGTCCTCCTGTTGTAAGTTCGCTGGGTTCTGGTGCTTTCATGTTGTTATTCAAATTGTTATAGGAATTCTTGCATTGGCGCCTGCCCATTTCTTCCTCTGAATAATCCCCTTTGGGTCTTCTTTTAGAAGTTTAATTCACCCCAATGAATGATGGATCTTCTGGTAGACAGTCAGGTCTCCTTGCTGGCCAAGCGGCTCACTGACAAAGGGCCTACCTTGCTGCAGGCAGGCTATGGAAACAGGGGACCTCCCACCGGCCTGGGTGCACTCAATTCCCAGTCCAAATAGGCTGGGCTGTGGGATTTTGTGACCCCAAAGACAGGAGGATGAAGGGGGGGTTCTGGGTGCAAGCTGGGAAGGGACAGGAAGAGAGAGGCAATATCCGGGGAGAATAACCCCTCTGAAGAAAATAATTTTAAGAATATTTAGAACCTTAGAAAATGCAGAAGAGAGAATCCTCCCCCCCTCCCCCTGCCTCATCCTCCCGTCTTTGGGGCCACAAAATCCCACAGCTCAGCCTGTTTGGGCTCTGGGGACCTGGAATTGAGTGCACCCAGGCCGGTGGGAGGTCCCCTCCTTCATTTGACTGCCCGGAGCAAGGTAGGCCTTTGTCTGAGAGCTGCTTGGCCTGCAAGGGGACCTGAAAGTCTGCAGGAGGATCCATCGTTCTTTGGGGTGAGTGAGGAGTGAGTGCCCGAACCGCGGCAGCTGCCCGGAGAGGGACCACCGACTCTCCACAACTCCCCCTGCCACCAGCACACTTCCTGCTCTTCCTGCAGGGGTTATTCTCCCCGGATACCGCCTCTCTCTCCCTGTCCCTTCCCAGCTTGCACCCAGAATCCTCCCCCCCTCCCCCTTCCTCATCCTCCCGTCTTTGGGGCCACAAAATCCCACAGCTCAGCCTGTTTGGGCTCTGGGGACCTGGAATTGAGTGCACCCAGGCCGGTGGGAGGTCCCCTCCTTCATTTGACTGCCCGGAGCAAGGTAGGCCTTTGTCTGAGAGCTGCTTGGCCTGCAAGGGGACCTCACAGTCTGCAGAAGGATCCATCATTCTTTGGGGTGAGTGAGGAGTGAGTGCCCGAACCGCGGCAGCTGCCCGGAGAGGGACCACCGACTCTCCACAACTCCCCCTGCCACCAGCACACTTCCTGCTCTTCCTGCAGGGGTTATTCTCCCCGGATACTGCCTCTCTCTTCCTGTCCCTTCCCAGCTAGCACCCAGAATCCTCCCCCCTCCCCCTGCCTCATCCTCCCGTCTTTGGGGCCACAAAATCCCACAGCTCAGCCTGTTTGGGCTCTGGGGACCTGGAATTGAGTGCACCCAGGCCGGTGGGAGGTCCCCTCCTTCATTTGACTGCCCGGAGCAAGGAGGATCCATCATTCTTTGGGGACACCAAACACCTCCGCGCTCCTTTTGAAGGAAGAGATGGGCAGGCGCCAATGCAGGAGCTCCTCCAACAACATGAAAGGCAACATGACATCACCACAAGCCAGACATCCCGAAACAACAAGAATTGAACACCCTACCCCAGAAGATATAGAAGAAACCGACATTAAACAGTACTTTATAAAAATAATAGAGGACCTTAAACAGGAGGTAAAAAACTGCCATAAAGAAATGGAGATGACAAACAAAAAGGTAGACAAAATAAATAAATCTCTCAAAGATACCCAAGAAAAACAAGAAAAACAAGAAAAAGCAATCAAACAGGTAAGGGAAACAGTACAAGACCTGATAAATGAAATGGAGGTATTGAAGAAAACACAATCTGAGGGACGACTGGAAATGGAAACTCTGAGTAAACGAACAGAAACTTCAGAGACAAGTATTTCCAACCGAATACAAGAGATGGAAGAAAGAATCTCGGACTCTGAAGATACTATAGAGGAAATAATCTCACAGATTAAAGAACTAAACAAATCTAACAAATTCCTAACACAAAACATTCAGGAAATCTGGGACACCATGAAAAGACCAAACCTAAGAATAATTGGGGTAGAAGAAGGAGAAGAATTACAACTCAAAGGCCCAGAAAACATATTCAACAAAATTATAGAAGAAAACTTCCCCAACCTAAAGAAGGATGTTCCTATGAAGGTACAAGAAGCCTACAGAACACCAAATAGACTGGATCAAAAGAAAGCATCCCCACGCCATATAATAATCAAAACACAAAACATACAGAATAAAGAACAGATATTAAGAGCTGCAAAGGAAAAAGGTCAAGTAACATATAAAGGGAAACCTATCAGAATTACACCTGATTTCTCAATGGAAACCATGAAAGCCAGAAGAGCTTGGATAGATGTGCTACAGACACTTAGGGAACATGGATGCAAGCCTAGACTATTATACCCAGCAAAGCTTGCATTCACCATTGATGGAGAAAACAAGATATTCCAGGACAAAAACAGATTTAAACAATACGCAGCCACAAATCCAGCCTTGCAGAAAGTAATAGAAGGAAAATCACAAACCAAGGAGTCCAACAACGCCGACAATAACTCAGGCATCTAGCGACCCTTCACCAGCACAACTAGAAGAAGGGAAACACACAAACTCTACTACTAAAAATGACTGAAGTTAACAACCACTGGTCATTAATATCACTTAATATCAATGGACTCAATTCACCTATAAAAAGGCACAGGCTAAGAGACTGGATACGAAAACAGAATCCAACATTTTGCTGTTTACAAGAAACACACCTCAACCACAAAGACAGGCACCTACTCAGAGTAAAGGGTTGGGAAAAGGTTTATCAAGCAAATGGCCCTAAGAAACAAGCGGGTGTGGCCATACTAATTTCCAACAAAGTTGACTTCAAACTAAAATCAATCAGAAGAGATGGAAAGGGACACTTTATACTCATAACAGGAAAAATCCATCAGAATGAAGTCTCAATCCTGAATATCTATGCCCCTAATATAAAAGCTCCCACTTATGTAAAAGAAACACTTCTAGAACTCAAGGCAGCCATCAAACCACACACACTAATAGTTGGAGACTTCAACACTCCTCTCTCACCAATGGACAGGTCAATCAGACAGAAACCTAACAGAGAATTGAAAGACTTAATGGAGGTAATGAACCAAATGGACTTAACAGACATCTATAGAACATTCCACCCAAATAGGAAAGAATATACCTTCTTCTCTGCGGCTCATGGAACCTTTTCGAAAATTGACCATATACTTGGTAACAAAGCAAACTTCCACAGTTACAAAAAAATATTAGTAACCACCTGTGTCTTATCGGATCACCATGGATTAAAATTAGAATTCAACAACAATGCTACCCCCAGAAGGCCCACAAACTCATGGAAACTGAACAGTCAACTACTGACCCACACCTTGGTCAAGGAAGAAATAAAGAAAGAAATTAAAGTCTTTCTTGAATTTAATGAAAACAAAGACACAACATACTCAAACCTATGGGACACAATGAAAGCAGTGCTAAGAGGAAAGTTCATAGCACTAAGTGCCCACTTAAAGAAAACGGAGAAAGCACTCATTGGTGACTTAACAGCACACCTGAAAGCTCTGGAAAAAAAAGAAGCAGACTCACCTAGGAGAAGTAGAAGACTGGAAATAATCAAACTGAGGGCAGAAATCAACAAAATAGAAACACAGAAAACAATCCAAAGAATCAATGAAACAAGAAGCTGGTTCTTGGAGAAAATCAACAAGATTGACAAACCCTTAGCCAAACTAATCAAACGGCAGAGGGAGAACACGCAAATTAACAAGATCAGAAATGAAAAGGGGGACATAACCACAGACACAGAGGAAATTCAGAAAATCATTAGATCTTACTACAAAAGCCTGTATGCCACAAAATTGGAAAATGTAAAAGAAATGGACAGTTTTTTAGATAAATACCATATACCAAAGTTAAACCAGGACCAGGTAAATGCTCTAAATCGTCCTGTTAGTCGCGAAGAATTAGAAACTGTTATCAGAAACCTCCCTACCAAAAAGAGCCCAGGACCAGATGGTTTCAATGCGGAATTCTACCAGAACTTCCAAGAAGACCTAATACCTATACTCCTTAAGGTATTTCATAATATAGAAACACAAGAGTCACTGCCAAATTCCTTCTATGAAGCTACAGTTACCCTGATACCTAAACCACACAAAGACTCAACCAAGAAAGAGAATTACAGGCCAATCTCACTCATGAACATGGACGCAAAAATTCTCAATAAAATACTGGCAAACCGAATCCAAGAACACATTAGAAAAATTATCCATTACGATCAAGTAGGCTTCATCCCAGAGATGCAGGGCTGGTTCAACATACGAAAATCTATTAATGTAATCCATCATATAAACAAACTGAAGGAAAAAAACCATATGGTCATCTCATTAGATGCTGAAAAAGCATTTGACAAAATTCAGCACCCTTTTATGATAAAGGTCTTGGAGAGATTAGGGATACAAGGGTCATTCCTAAATATAATAAAAGCTATTTACAGCAAGCCGACAGCTAACATCAAATTAAACGGAGAGAAACTCAAGGCTATCCCACTAAATTCAGGAACACGACAAGGCTGTCCACTCTCTCCTTATCTCTTCAATATAGTGCTTGAAGTTCTAGCAATAGCAATAAGACAACATAAGGGAATCAAGGGGATTCAATTTGGAAAGGAAGAAGTTAAACTTTCATTATTTGCAGATGATATGATAGTATACATAAGCGACCCCAAAAACTCCACCAAAGAACTCCTACAGCTGATAAACTCCTTCAGTAACGTGGCAGGATACAAGATCAACTCCAAAAAATCAGTCGCCCTCCTATACACAAAGGATAAGGAAGCAGAGAGGGAAATCAGAGAAGTATCACCTTTCACAATAGCCACAAATAGCATAAGATATCTGGGAGTATCGCTAACCAAGGAAGTGAAGGATTTATTTGACAAGAACTTTAAGTCTTTGAAGAAAGAAATTGAAGAGGATACCAGAAAATGGAAGGATCTCCCCTGCTCGTGGATTGGGAGGATCAACATAGTAAAAATGGCAATTCTACCAAAAGCAATCTATCGATTCAATGCAATCCCAATCAAGGTCCCATTAAAATTCTTCACAGAGATTGAGAGGACAATAATCAACTTTATATGGAAAAACAAGAAACCCAGGATAGCCAAAAAAATCTTATACAATAAAGGTACTTCTGGAGGCATTACCATCCCTGACTTCAAACTCTATTACAGAGCTACAGTATTGAAAACGGCTTGGTATTGGCATAAGAACAGAGAAGTTGACCAATCGAATCGTATAGAAGACCCGGATCTTAAACCACAAACCTATGAACACCTGATTTTTGATAAAGGAGCCAAAAGTACACAATGGAAAAAAGAGGGCATCTTCAACAAATGGTGCTGGCATAACTGGATGTCAACCTGTAGAAGAATGAAAGTAGATCCATATCTATCACCATGCACAAAACTCAAGTCCAAATGGATTAAAGACCTCAATATTAATTTGAACACATTGAGATTGATAGAGGAGAAAGTGGGAAGTACTCTACAACAAATGGGCACAGGGAACCGTTTCCTATGCATAACCCCAGCTGCACAGACTTTAAGGGCAACATTGAATAAATGGGACCTCCTGAAGTTGAGCAGCTTCTGTAAAGCAAAGGACATTGTCACTAAGACACAAAGGCAGCCTACTGACTGGGAAAAGATCTTCACCAACCCTGCAACTGACAAAGGTCTGATCTCTAAAATATATAAGGAACTCAAGAGACTAGACGGTAAAATGCCAATTAACCCAATTAAAAAATGGGGCGATGAACTGAACAGAGAATTCTCAACAGAAGAAGTTCGAATGGCCAAAAGACACTTAAGGTCATGCTCAACCTCCCTAGCTATCAGGGAAATGCAAATCAAAACAACTTTGAGATATCATCTTACACCTGTCAGATTGGCTAAAATCCAAAACACCAATAATAACCTTTGCTGGAGAGGTTGTGGGGTAAGGGGCACACTCATCCATTGCTGGTGGGAATGCACACTTGTGCAACCGCTTTGGAAAGCAGTGTGGCGGTTTCGCAGGAAATTTGGGATCAACCTACCCCAGGACCCAGCAATTCCACTATTGGGAATCTACCCAAGAGATGCCCAATCATACAACAAAAGCATATGCTCATCTATGTTCATAGCAGCATTATTTGTAATAGCCAGATCCTGGAGACAGCCTAGATGCCCTTCAGTGGAAGAATGGATGAAGAAACTGTGGAATATATACATGCTAGAATACTACTCAGCGGTAAAAAACAATGACACCTTGAATTTTGCAGGCAAATGGATGGAAATAGAAAACACTATTCTGAGTGAGGTAACCCAGACCCATAAAGATGAACATGGGATGTACTCACTCATATTCGGTTTCTAGCCATGATTAAAGGACATCGAGCCTATAAGTTTGGGATCCTTGAGAAGATAATTAGAAGGTGAACTCCCAAAAAAGATATAGTAATCCTCCTGGATATTGGAAGTAGACACGATCGCCAGGCAAAATTGGGAACTTGAGGGTTGGGCAAGACTGGGCCAAGGGAAGATGGGGAGAGAAAAGTGTGAAGGGGAGAGCGGGGGGAGCTCGGAGGAATGGGGTGCTTGGGATATAGGAAGGGTGGATATGAGAGCAGGGAAGCATATATCTGAATTTAAGGAGCTACCTGAGGGTTGTCAAGAGACTTGACCCTAGAGGGGTTCCCAGGTTTCCAGGGAGACGCCCCCAGTTAGTTCCTTGGGCAGCTGAGGAGAGGGAGCCTGAAAAGACCAGTTCCTATAGCCATACTGATGAATTTCTTGCATATCACCATAGAACCTCCACCTGACGATAGATGAAGAAAATGACAGAGCCCCACCTTGGAGCACCGGACTGAGCTCCCAAGGTCCTGATGAGGAGCAGAAGGAGAGAGAACATGAGAAAGAAAGTCAGGACCGTGAGGGAACCTCCAGCTGGCGACAGATGGGGAAGGTGACTGAGCCCCACATTGGAGCACTGGACTGAGCTCCCAAGGTCCCGATGAGGAGCAGAAGGAGCGAGAACATGAGGGAGAAAGTCAGGAACGAGAGGGGTGCGTTCACTCATGGAGACGGTGGGACAGAACTAATGGGAGATCACCAACTCCAGTTGGAATGGGACTGATGGATCATGCGACCAAACCCGTCTCTCTGAGTGTGGCCAACAGCGGGGGCTGACTGAGAAGCAAAGGACAATGGCTCTGGGCTCTGATTGTTCTTCATGGACGGGCTCTGTGGGAGCCTTCTCAGCTTGGTCGATCACCTTCCTGGACCTGGGGGGAGTTGGGAGGACCTTGGTCTTAGCATAGAGTGGGGAACCCTGATGGCTCCTTGGCCTTGAGAGGGAGGGAGGGGAGTATGGGTGGAGGGGAGGGGAGGGAAGGGGGAGAAGGAGGGGAGAGAAAGGGGAGAAGGAGGGGAGGGAGGGGGGAGGAGGAGGGAAGGAGATGGAAATTTTTAAATATAAAAAAAAAATAAACCATGAGAAAAAAAAAGAGAATAAATACAGATTACCAATGAAAAAAAAAATAAAAAAATTAAAAAAAAATAAAAAAGTAAATAAATACATTTAAATAAAAATTTTTTAAAAAATTTAAAAAAAAAAAAAAGAAAATGCAGAAGAAACATAATTTTTGTGAGTCTTCTGATAAAGGCTTAATTGTTTTATAGGACATGAAAATTGTTACTTGTTTTGAGAACATCATTGAGTCAGCATTTTAGCTTTCCTTAATATTTTGTTTGCACAAATTATGAAGTAATAATCTGTAAGTATATGTCATTGCAAAGACATAATTTAATTTTAGTCATTTTTATGTGTGCTTTACTTCATTAGCACAACATAACTATTGTTCACATTGTCTGGGAAAAGGCCCTTTGGTCAGAGTATCATCTATATCTATGACAATGGACAACAAAAGGTTTCTGCTCCTCTCAGATTTCTTGCCATGAATGAAGTCAATATGTGTAGCTTCTTTGTTTTTTTTATGGCCCTAATTGATTGCAAAATCCTGAGAATATTTAGAAAATGTATTCTAAATATTTTCCTAAAATGCTATGATATATTTTTCTATCTCTGTTAAATATCTTTGTTAAATTTGAACTAGTGATGAAGTACCTTCAAGCTTTATTCTCTACACAGGTTAGGAAAGCTTTTTGAGATTGGCTAATTTAAGAAAATCTTCTTGATGAAGTAGAATATTTGTCAGTATGATTTTCCTAGTAAGTTTCTTATTTCTCATCATGACTATTGAAGGTAGCTTTTAATTAACATTATACTGTTACATAATACTCAATAATTTTGTAGGAGAAAAGTAATTATTTCTATTTTAGATAATAGTAAAGCTCTTTTAACTTTTAAAAATAATACCACTGCCGGACAGTAGTGAATCCCAACACTCAGGAGGCAAAAGGCAGGCAGATCTTTGTGAGTTCAAGGCCAACCTGGCCGACAAGAGCTAGTTCCAGGACATGCTCCAAAACTACAAAAAAAAACCTTGTCTCAAAAAAAAACCAAAAAACAAACAAAAAATAATACCCATCAAAAAGACTTATTGAATCATAAAAGTAATGTTTTATCTCACTTCAAAATAAATTTGATGATGATGTCTTAAGTATATACTTCTCTATTTATGTTGTGATCCACTTGAAAAATTGACTTCCACTTCTATTTTCAAAGTGTTTATTTGCTTACTTTTATATAAATGCTTTCCTCTTATTTTTACTTCATTTTTAAATTTAGTTATTTATCTTTCCATTGGTTTGTATCAAACCCAAGCTTCATACATGCTAGAGAAGTATTTTACCATGGAGCTACATGTTCATCTCCATAGTATTTCAGTTCATTGTTTAGTTTTGTGGTTTTTGAGAAAGGGTCTTATTATCAGCTCATGATCCCTTTGCCTTGGTCTTCACCAATGCCAGGACTTAAGTATGTGCTACCAGCTTTACACTGCTTAAATGTGAAGAGATAGATATATATTTGAAATTGTATGATTTTAAATAATTTCTGTCATTTGTTGTTTAATTTTTTGCCATATACTTCCTGTGGTATTGGATCAGCTGGGCAAAGAACCACTACTCCTCCACCACCTCAAATCCCAGATTCACCATTTTCTACTCTCTTAACCCCTCACCGGACATCATTTGGTGGAATATTGTCATCATCCTCCTGAGGTGGAACAATTGAAAACTCAAGATTAATTAATAAATTAATTTCAGCTGGAACTCAAGATAGTGAAACCTATCCCCTCACCCTAACCGTAAACCCTCACCCTAACCCCCTAACCCTAAAATGGAATGAAATTCAAAACCTTGGGAACATTGGAACACAGAAACAAAGAGATTATGGCAGTAATGCCTTTGAAGAAAATGAAACTAAAATATCATAACCAATAGTTGACTTCTTAAAATGTTAAAAAAATAATTGAACACTTAGTTATACTGACTTTGAAACAGTAGGCACTTTCCTGGTAGGGAGAATGCCATTAATAAGAGAAGGTATGACTTTGTCCCATGTAAAATGTTAGCTGCGGAGTGCTGTAAGCTGACACATGGAGTTACAGCCAATGGCCTGTGTCTCAAATATCTGAGCTGACTTCACTGTGTCAAGCAGGACTGAACATATCTGCATGGGAGAGTTCACTAATGGAAACTAAATGCAAGCTCTCCTCCCTAAACTGTACACCCACCTGTGTCTGTCTTCATTCACAAGGAAGGAATCAATTTATGATGGAAAATCACACACTGTGACCCATCAGGTCCTTCTTTGTAGGACACCCCTGCCACCCATGGCCTTAGACTTCAGTCTGTGATCAGCTATTGTCCAGTGTGTCCCCTGCAGTGCACACAGTACACTCTTCTTACTCTTCTGGTCTGAAGGGAGGAGCCATGCTCTTTATGACTCAAACTGGTAATTTTAGAATTCTGTGGTGCAGCATACTTGTAATCCAAAAATGTATGGTGGTTAGCCAGGAGGATAGCAAGGGCAATGCCCTGTGGGACTACAGAAAGGATTCAAGGCCACCTCAATCAGTATAGGGGACATCGACCCTAAACTGCTTTTCTAAAAGTTGAAAAATGCAGTTCTAGAATTTCTATGCTTTAATGGCACACACAGGTTGTGACCCTGTAATGGCCCCCGAACAGCAGGTTAGAGGCCTCTGATGGGGAAATGGGTCTTCTGGCTGGTTGTAAATCATGGTTGTCTCATTTGTTATAGGAACGTACCTTAATGGCTGATTAATCCTGGTGAACAAACATTTGCATTTCATCATACTAATCTCTAACAGGCATGGTTAGCATACTACTTATCTTTGTAGTATATGGGACGCAGTCCTCCCTTACTTAAATTCTACTTTGTGTGACTTCATGTCTCCTAAGAACTGGTAAATCCTTATACCATTAATTCTATTATCAGTTATACTCTTCTACATCACAGTTTAGCACTGGAGTGATACTTTACACAGGACTAACCATTTACAAGCTTCACAAAATTAACTACAGATGGATCCTAAATCTAAATGTTAAAAGTGCAGAACTTCTGAAGATACTACAGAGACCAGGAGTCTCCAAGTTTGGCAAATTTGGTGATATCTCTCCACATGCGACAATATAAATGCTACAGGCACCACCACTTGTGGCTCCCAACACTCTGCTCACTGCAGTGAAGTTATTCAGAGGCTGCCAGCAGGGATCACTTCGAACTACTTAGGATGAGGCAGAGACACACTAAACTCTGTGTCTGTCCACTGACTCCCACCCAGCCAGGGGAGGTCCCACCACACCAGTGGCGAACCTCAACAGGGAGAGCTGCCCCTCGCATACCAAGGCTGGCCACTCCTCTGCAGGTGGGGACTTTGGCCCCTTACACACCTTGGCCCACCGCTCCTCCCGCTCCTCCCGTCTGTGGAGAGCAACCACTCACTCTCCATGGTGCAGCTGCCGAGCTGACATGCTCTCTTCCCACAAGGGAGCACAAGGTGCAGTGCATGAGAGAGACTGATTTTTTTCAGGAAGAGCTAAACCAGAAGCCTGACTCCAGAAAGAATCCTCCCATTTGACTGGTGGGTCTGCTGGAGGCTCTGATTGGTTAGTGCGGTATGAGTGACAGAACCAGGTGGGTTAATCTAAAGACAGATATATCCCAGATTGGCTGGAGATTTATGCCAAATTCAACATCAATCGCTTGCTAATGTAAAACAATGGGTTCGGTTTTAAATGGAAGTATACAAATTCAGAAAGAGGCTAATCAGACAATGTTGCACAAGAGGAACATTGTGTAACTGAAGAAAATTATAAACAAAGTCCACAGTGGTGTTGGGACTGATAACCAGTTTTCATCCTTCCATGAGAAGTCATTGGTTCTGAGGATCTAAAAAAAACATTGTCCAAAGGCCCTGGCCCCACATCTTTACCACCTCTCTCAAGCATATTCCCAAGATTAGAGACACTGCTGTTATTGCTATATACATGAGGGCCTTGGAGAAACCTCCCAAAGCCTAGGCAGGTTGCCAAACTCAGAGAGGCCTAGTTTCAAGTATCTTCTAGAAGTTCTGCACTTAGCATTTGACATTGAGGTGTAAGGTCCATTTGGAGTTAATTTGTGGGAGTTGTAAATGGCATCTCATGTACTGTGTGTTACACTACTAAATTGCAACACAGAAGAGTAAAACTGGTGATATAAAGGATTGGCCAACAATTAGTAAGTCACACAAAGTGAATTTGGCTGAGGGAGGGCTGCCACTGAAATACCCCAAACACAAGTAGTATGTTAATCAGGACTGTTAGAGATTTGGATGCTAAAATGTTAATGTTTATTTACCTTTTGTTTATACAAGTCTGTAGTGAAAACAACAAATGAGAGACCCCCTGTGTAAAGGACACTCTAGAGTAAGCTCGAGCATCGCTAGTTTTAAGAGGGATTTCTTAGTAGTTTTGTACTGGATGCTGTAAACATCAATTCCATGATGTTTTGTTATATATTTGTTGTTTCTTGGTATCAACTACATAGTCACATTAAAATCCAAAAGCATGGTTATAGTAGTGATGCCGTGTATCATACGAAGAATGTCTTGTGTTTTATCCAAGGTTTAGTTGAACAGGTTGTACCTAAGAAATATTAATTTATTACATCATCTTTTAGTTTTGATTCAGCTTTCTTTCATTTAATTGTTATTACTCAGCATTATCTGAAGAAAATCTGTACTTTCCTGTGATCAACTGTGCCTGCTTACAAAGGATGACAACCACCAGGTTTGCTGACTGTTGATATTCTATCATGAAAGAAGGTATCCCCTCCATCAAGTATGTAGTCTCTTTTCCAGGCAATTGTATACAATGCATCCCTAATGATATGTGACCTTGTGGTTCTAGGGATGAGCTAAAGTACACAGCCTGAGAAAGACTTGGGAGAATATAGATTCTGTATATGCACCTATGAGAAAGCCATCTTTAAAAGTGTTAATTTAACTTGAGTGTTAACAGACTTACTTCCTACATTCACTGAGAAAAGTAATATACTAGAGAGTATATGGGCAGTGGAAGAGTGGAGAGAAGGTAAGTTCCACAGATGCAGCTATGGAAGAGCCATTGTACACACTGGAGACATTCCTGTGGGGCTGCTTTGGGGAATCTTAGAGTTTCTATTGCTGTGAAGAGACACCATGAAAAAACTTATAAAGGAAAATATTTGATTGAGGCTGGCTTACAGTTCCAGAGAGTTTAGTCCATTATCATCATGACAGAAAACATGGTGCATACAGGCAGACACAGTGCTGGAGAAAGAACTGAGAGTCCTACATCCAGGTCAACAGACAGCAGAAAGTGACTATGACATACTTCCTCCAACAAGGCCACCTCCTAATAGTACCACTCTTATGAGACACTGGGGGTCATTTTGACTAAAATCATTCCAGTATCAAAATCCTTGTAAGTATCTTTTCACCCATGTTCACTAAGTAAACTCAACAAACTCCTTGGTTCCCCAGGATGGACTTTGGTGAAATTATACTTTGCATCCTCACTGGGACTTACAGTTGGGATAGACATTGCTTCCTCCCCCTCCACAGGGGAGAAATATCTCACAACAGATCATAAACATATCTGTCAATGTTTCTATTTCTCATGATATTAGAAAAAGAAAGCAGTACATAAAATAGCATGTTAGAAGAACATAAATGTGTAAATGCCCTTAATGAAAAAAGAGGACTTAGATATATGAAGATAATGATGACTGGGTGGCTCCAGAATAAACAAGACTGGAAAGGTTTTGCAAGCTATGAGGGTCTAAGTAAGTTGTTTAAGGTATATAAAGGATGAGGTTGAGAGATCATATATTAATTGAAGCTGGCAAGGTCAGATGTCCACTATTTCAAGGACTGGCTAAAATGTATGTCAAACAAAGTTTATTAAGTTGTATATGAATATTGAAATATTATAAAGTAGTTAAAAGTACAAAACTTGTGTAAAACTGATCTTCTAGGTGTTTAATACTCATTCTTAGAGGCTATTCTAATGTGGTTAGAGGGACCAAAAGGGGGAATATTTCTCCCCTTTCCATACAAGGTCAATGAGGTCCCTAGGAACAAGAGCCATTGATCACTTATTGTTCAGCTCATGGAGGCCATGGAGAACCCACTCAATGAATCTGAAACATTATCAAGTCTAAAATGGAGGATCAATGTGGGAAATATTTCCTCAAGGCTTCAAAGGAAGCCACAGTAATAAAGCAAAGCCTTTGCATTATTCTCACATTGATGGACACACGATAAAAGAGAAACTTGAAGAGTCTGAGACTCCATCCAAGCCCAAGTAACTTCTGAGGACTAGTGGCTCAACTGGCCTTGACAACAGAGAAAGAAAGATTAATTTTGGCAACCTGCATTGTTCTTCAGTACTCAAGGAGAAAATTTAATCAAAGACTAAGAGAATTGGTAACAACACAGGGGATACCACTTCACAGACATTAGATATAAGTCTATATGAGTTGTTATTTAGATAACAAATCTCACTAACATTTTCTTCTTAATAAAAAGGTGTTGTGCAGATATGAGACATCAGACCTTGGCTCCTGGAACACCTTCCCACAGCAATGAAGGACAAGACATTTATTGTTTTAACATTCAAATTAAATGATGCTAAATACCCTTTCTCTCTCTATTCAGAAGATCCATGGGAAGGGCATCATGCTGACTTTTGGCTGATAAAACAGCTATAAAAGGGTGTGAAAGTTGGTTATGAAAGTTAGTGTGAAAGTCATCACTCTGGAAATCAACTGTAGAGGTTAAAGGGAAACATCTAATAGATGGGAACTATTGTGAGCTCATCAAGAATGTCTTACAGACTTTGGACATTTTAGTTCTTCACAGACAACAGTAAAGGAATTCCTTTTCTGTCTATATTTGAGAGTTTGGTCTTTACAAGAGTCTCTCTGGAAGGGTATCACAATACTTCCACCTGATACCCTAAATTCAACTGGAAGAAACCAGATCAGTAATTGCCCCAATCCCACAATGGTAGTTAGTGTTATCTCTTCAGAGGGAGGTGGGATAAGAACTGGAGGTAGAAATTAGACAATTTAGGGTAAAAAAATCAACTCTCATGGCTCCCTATTGGCTCCATCATGGCTCACAATCTATTTCCCACTGGTACTCCTAATTGCTAGGCTTGCCCAGAGTCCCGCAAAAGCTAGTATTACCCAGCTGGGCTGCAAGGCAGTAACAGCTCCCCTACAGGATGAGCAGAAACCAATGACTAAGCCAGCAAAGCTCTTCCCAGCTTTGCCATTCCACCCTAGGGGAAGACAGGGCCCTATTCTGGTAAATTTGTATTTTAGTAGAAAGTCTTTCAGTCTCCTGTTCCTCTTCCAAGATACAGGGTCTCTTGTGCCTGTATTCCACTACATACATACAGAGTCACTGACCAGTGTAAGCAACCCTTTCCCTCAGAGCTCAGAAGTCCTGAAGCCAAACATAGATCACATTCAAACAGTAACTCTTGTTAAGTCAAAATGAGGCCATGAATTAGAAAACAATGAAGTATCTATGGAAGGGCTTAGAGGCAAGAAAGAGATGATCGAAATGATGTAATTATAATCTACAAAATTTTTCTAAAAATTATTCATAAAAAGTCTTTATGATCATGTGCTCCAGAGACTAGGGATTTGTATTAGCACAAAACATTAGTCACACATTTTATCTCAGGCTGTACATCTTAAATATGTAAAATAACAGTTCTTTTGGGCAGGGTCATGCCATTTTATTCAGTTTTATTTTAGTCAAACTAGTGTAACTTTTAATTTGGTTTCATGGTTAGTTCTGTTATTTATCCAGATTCTTGATTCCTTGCTCTGTGGATGCAAGAAATGACCAGTCAGAACATTTAGCAATCATCTAAAAATGATTACCTCTCTACTTATTTCTAATGTGAGCTATGGTCTGAGGGGGAAACTCTCATGCTCCTTCTTGCCCACCCCTTTCTGTGCTGGGACTACACCTGCTTTAGAGTTTGTCAGGGAACTCAACTCTTACATGGGTCTTTCTTCATTTGCAAGTACACAATAAAATCCAGAGAGGCTGGAGGACACTCATTTACTCATCTATTTTCCTTCTCACTGACCAGTTAAGGCCAAGTCTTGAAGCAGTTGCAGGACTAGTTTTCTGGGCAGCAGGAGCAGGATTAGGTGTTCAAAGCAATTCTCAAATACATAGTGTGAGATAAGCCTAAGCTACAGAAGACAGAAATAAATAATCAACATCATTTGAGAAAAATGGAAAGAAATTCTTAATGACCTGGAAATAATAAGGAATAGAAACAAATAGATTAAACAGTGATGCATTTAAAGTAAATAAATTTTAAAAAATGAAAATAGCAATTATCTTTTTAGAAAACACACAGTTATACTGACTTTTTTCCCCATGCCACAAGAGGGCATGAACAAGAGAAAAAACATTCCTTGGTAGAGAGACTGACATTACAAAGGTATTACTTCAACATGCCCTATGTGCAATGTCAGCTGCTGAGACCTGTGACCTGAAACACACAGCTACAGCTAATGGATATAATTATGACAGGCAGGAGAGTTCCCTTGTTAGAAAGTCAATATTTATTGACTCAAGCTAACCTTCCCGAATTATATACCCCAAATCTAGCCTGCTTTCATTTTCATGCCATAGATTAACACATGCTGGGAAATTACAAAATCACTGATCCTGTCACAATCAGGTCCTATTTCATAATGGTGACTCCAGCAGCTGTTTGCCTACCTACAATGTATGCAATAAACTATTCCTTCTATTCTTGTCTGAAGTTGGAAGCCATGCTCCACATACAAATCCTTTTCCTGTTACTGAAATGGAAAGTTGACTACATGTCTTAAATGTTTAAGTTTAGAGCTCAGTGGTCATTGTGATTTTTTTCTCATGGTTTATTTTTTTTATATTTAAAAATTTCCATCTCCTTCCCTCCTCCTCCCCCCTCCCTCCCCTCCTCCTCCCCCTTCCCTCCCCTCCTTCTCCCCCTTCCCTCCCCTCCCCTCCACCCATACCTCCCCTCCCTCCCTCTCAAGGCCAAGGAGCCATCAGGGTTCCCCACTCTATGCTAAGACCAAGGTCCTCCCAACTCCCCCCAGGTCCAGGAAGGTGATCGACCAAGCTGAGAAGGCTCCCACAGAGCCCGTCCATGAAGAAAAATCAGAGCCCAGAGCCATTGTCCTTTGCTTCTCAGTCAGCCCCCGCTGTTGGCCACATTCAGAGAGACGGGTTTGGTCGCATGATCCATCAGTCCCATTCCAACTGGAGTTGGTGATCTCCCATTAGTTCTGTCCCACCGTCTCCATGAGTGAACGCACCCCTCTCGTTCCTGACTTTCTCCCTCATGTTCTCGCTCCTTCTGCTCCTCATCAGGACCTTGGGAGCTCAGTCCAGTGCTCCAATGTGGGGCTCAGTCACCTTCCCCCTCTGTCGCCAGCTGGAGGTTCCCTCAGGGTCCTGATTTTCTTTCTCATGTTCTCTCTCCTTCTGCTCCTCATCAGGACCTTGGGAGCTCAGTCCAGTGCTCCAATGTGGGGCTCTGTCATTTTCTTCATCTATCGTCAGGTGGAGGTTCTATGGTGATATGCAAGAAATTCATCAGTATGGCTATAGGAACTGGCCTTTTCAGGCTCCCTCTCCTCAGCTGCCCAAGAAACTAACTGGGGGCGTCTCCCTGGAAACCTGGGAACCCCTCTAGGGTCAAGTCTCTTGACAACCCTCAGGTAGCTCCTTAAATTAAGATATATGCTTCCCTGCTCCCATATCCACCCTTCCTATATCCCAAGCACCCCATTCCTCCGAGCTCCCCCCGCTCTCCCCTTCACACTTTTCTCTCCCCATCTTCCCTTGGCCCAGTCTCGCCCAACCCTCAAGTTCCCAATTTTGCCTGGCGATCGTGTCTACTTCCAATATCCAGGAGGATTACTATATCTTTTTTTGGGAGTTCACCGGTCATTGTGATTTTTAATCTAAGAATTTAGTTTAATCACAAGGACAACAAGGTCATTGCTCTGGGGAGCAATGGTGTGGGATCAAGGCTACCTGATCCAACACAAAAATGTTTGTCTCAGAAACATTTTTTCTACAATGCTGGAGGTTCTGCTATTCTAGAATTAATATATCTTCCCATGATAAATCATTCACACACAGTTTAAGAGACATAAATTCTGTTAATAACAGTATGCATTCATACTGTTATGGTTAATGCTAAAAGAGGAGACAACCTGGTCCAGAATTTGCATTCCACATACGCTGTCATCCTTAAGTCTTTTTTTAGGTTCAGGCCTGAGGTTTTACATTGAACAGTGTAAATAAGCTCAGGAGAATGCAAGTCTAGCCACTTAGGCAGATGGAGATTTACAGCAAAAAACTACCATTTAGATTATGTATGCATTATGATCAAAATAAAATATATCATAATGTATGTCTTAAAAGATAAATAGATCTTAATATATGATCTAAAAGATACATTTAAGATGTATTGATGCTACAATCCTCACACATACAAAGGACATAGAACACAAATTAAAACAATGTTATGGGAAAGTCACCTATCCACACTGTGATTGTTCTTAAATTAACAGCTATTCTGAGACATTTTAACCTCAAATCAGCCTTCTTTTGCCTCCAAGCAAGCTGGCTCAGAGAAAGGCCACAGATGCTTCTTTGATGGGCAGCCTTGATTGATGTTTATTTCAAGTCTGTGACATTACTGTACAGAATCTCATTTTGAGCTTTATTTTATGTATATTGGTGTTTACCCACAGGTGTCTCTGTGCAGTACCTGCAGGGGCCAGATGAGTGAATCAGATCCCTTGGAACTGGAGTTACAGGAGATGGTTAGCAACCATGGTTTCTGGCAATGTAACCTGTGCCCTCTGCAACAACACTCAGTGTTCTTAATTGCTAAGCTATCTCACAAACTGCATTTTTATTTAAAATTTATTCCCAAAATTTTCCTTTCTAATTCCTTCCTTAAGTCTGTGTGAATAAGGATGTGCAAATATATTAATAAAACCTGCTGAGTTCATTTCTGTTGGTTTTGTGTTATGGTTTCAGAATTGAACATGTTGTTTCAGATACACAAATAGGGATCTCATCCCTGCCTGAGGCTAATTCACCCAATTGTGGGAGAATTTTAATCTTTATTGAGCAACATGAGTCTGACCTAGGCTGACTTGGACAGAAAACATTATCAAGAATAAAAAACTTAGACTGGCAAATACCTCAGCTAACATTTGCTGGTGCCACAGCCCTGAAGTTCTAGGGCTGCAGGAAAGACTATGGACACTGTCCTGAGCAAATCCCTAGGTCAATGGGCCTTCCACCACACTCTACTGACCATTCTCATTTTGGACGACTTTGAAATCCTGAAATTCCTGCCTCCACTTTCTAAGTACCATGGTTACACATCTGTAACCATGCTTGACTTAGTTGGCTTTAACTCCATTTAATCATTCGT
>NW_024582274.1:0-21688 GCF_903992535.2 Arvicola amphibius | reverse complement strand
TGTGGTTTAGGTATCAGGGTAACTGTAGCTTCATAGAAGGAATTTGGCAGTGACTCTTGTGTTTCTATATTATGAAATACCTTAAGGAGTATAGGTATTAGGTCTTCTTGGAAGTTCTGGTAGAACTCCGCATTGAAACCATCTGGTCCTGGGCTCTTTTTGGTAGGGAGGTTTCTGATAACAGTTTCTAATTCTTCGCGACTAACAGGACGATTTTGAGCATTTACCTGGTCCTGGTTTAACTTTGGTATATGGTATTTATCTAAAAAACTGTCCATTTCTTTTACATTTTCCAATTTTGTGGCATACAGGCTTTTGTAGTAAGATCTAATGATTCTCTGAATTTCCTCTGTGTCTGTGGTTATGTCCCCCTTTTCATTTCTGATCTTATTAATTTGCATGTTCTCCCTCTGCCGTTTGATTAGTTTGGCTAAGGGTTTGTCAATCTTGTTGATTTTCTCCAAGAACCAGCTTCTTGTTTCATTGATTCTTTGGATTGTTTTCTGTGTTTCTATTTTGTTGATTTCTGCCCTTAGTTTGATTATTTCCAGTCTTCTACTTCTCCTAGGTGAGTCTGCTTCTTTTTATTTGCAGAGCTTTCAGGTGTGCTGTTAAGTCACCAATGAGTGCTTTCTCCGTTTTCTTTAAGTGGGCACTTAGTGCTATGAACTTTCCTCTTAGCACTGCTTTCATTGTGTCCCATAGGTTTGAGTATGTTGTGTCTTTGTTTTCATTAACTTCAAGAAAGACTTTAATTTCTTTCTTATTTCTTCCTTGACCCAGGTGTGGGTCAGTAGTTGACTGTTCAGTTTCCATGAGTTTGTGGGCTTTCTGGGGGTAGCATTGTTGTTGAATTCTAATTTTAATCCATGGTGATCCGATAAGACACAGGTGGTTACTAATATTTTTTCGTAACTGTGGAAGTTTGCTTTGTTACCAAGTATATGGTCAATTTTCGAAAAGGTTCCATGAGCCGCAGAGAAGAAGGTATATTCTTTCCTATTTGGGTGGAATGTTCTATAGATGTCTGTTAAGTCCATTTGGTTCAATACCTCCATTAAGTCTTTCAATTCTCTGTTAGGTTTCTGTCTGATTGACCTGTCCATTGGTGAGAGAGGAGTGTTGAAGTCTCCAACTATTAGTGTGTTTGGTTTGATGGCTGCCTTGAGTTCTAGAAGTGTTTCTTTTACATAAGTGGGAGCTTTTATATTAGGGGCATAGATAATCAGGATTGAGACTTCATTCTGATGGATTTTTCCTGTTATGAGTATAAAGTGTCCCTTTCCATCTCTTCTGATTGATTTTAGTTTGAAGTCAACTTTGTTGGAAATTAGTATGGCCACACCCGCTTGTTTCTTAGGGCCATTTGCTTGATAAACCTTTTCCCAACCCTTTACTCTGAGTAGGTGTCTGTCTTTGTGGTTGAGGTGTGTTTCTTGTAAACAGCAAAATGTTGGATTCTGTTTTCGTATCCAGTCTCTTAGCCTGTGCCTTTTTATAGGTGAATTGAGTCCATTGATATTAAGTGATATTAATGACCAGTGGTTGTTAACTTCAGTCATTTTGAGTAGTAGAGTTTGTGTGTTTCCCTTCTTCTAGTTGTGCTGGTGGAGGGTCGCTAGATGCCTGAGTTATTGTCGGCGTTGTTGGACTCCTCGGTTTGTGATTTTCCTTCTATTACTTTCTGCAAGGCTGGATTTGTGGCTGCGTATTGTTTAAATCTGTTTTTGTCCTGGAATATCTTGTTTTCTCCATCAATGGTGAATGCAAGCTTTGCTGGGTATAATAGTCTAGGCTTGCACCCATGTTCCCTTAGTGTCTGTAGCACATCTCTCCAAGCTCTTCTGGCTTTCATGGTTTCCATTGAGAAATCAGGTGTAATTCTGATAGGTTTCCCTTTATATGTTACTTGACCTTTTTCCTTTGCAGCTCTTAATATCTGTTCTTTATTCTGTATGTTTTGTGTTTTGATTATTATATGGCGTGGGGATGCTTTCTTTTGATCCAGTCTATTTGGTGTTCTGTAGGCTTCTTGTACCTTCATAGGAACATCCTTCTTTAGGTTGGGGAAGTTTTCTTCTATAATTTTGTTGAATATGTTTTCTGGGCCTTTGAGTTGTAATTCTTCTCCTTCTTCTACCCCAATTATTCTTAGGTTTGGTCTTTTCATGGTGTCCCAGATTTCCTGAATGTTTTGTGTTAAGAATTTGTTAGATTTGTTTAGTTCTTTAATCTGTGAGTTTATTTCCTCTATAGTATCTTCAGAGTCCGAGATTCTTTCTTCCATCTCTTGTATTCGGTTGGAAATACTTGTCTCTGAAGTTTCTGTTCGTTTACTCAGAGTTTCCATTTCCAGTAGTCCCTCAGATTGTGTTTTCTTCAATACCTCCATTTCATTTATCAGGTCTTGTACTGTTTCCCTTACCTGTTTGATTGCTTTTTCTTGTTTTTCTTGTTTTTCTTGGGTATCTTTGAGAGATTTATTTATTTCGTCTACCTTTTTGTTTGTCATCTCCATTTCTTTATGGCAGTTTTTTACCTCCTGTTTAAGGTCCTCTATTATTATCATAAAGTACTGTTTAAGGTCGGATTCTTCTATATCTTCTGGGGTAGGGTGTTCAATTCTTGTTGTTTCGGGATGTCTGGCTTGTGGTGATGTCATGTTGCCTTTCATGTTGTTGGAGGAGCTCCTGCATTGGCTCCTGCCCATCTCTTCCTTCAAAAGGAGCCCGGAGGCATTTGTCGTCCTAGACCAATCTTTGCTGTGACTGAAACTGGTTGGATCTCCCCAGTGCCAGAGGAGGACCTATTTCTTGCGTCACAATCTGAGGAAGCCCGCACTCCCTTTCAGGAATCCTCAGACTTGCCTGGAGGCCAGAGTCTGACCCCTTTGGGTGGATGGCCTTAGAACAGGAGCAGGACACCTAAGAACACTAGGAAAAGCTTGGGAGACACAGTGATGCCGAGAAACCGACACAAGCCTGCAGAGGGAAGTGGGGGTAGGGGGTCTGTGCTCTCTTCCAGGGCAGGTGGCCCCAGAGTCCGCATTCACACACCAGTTCAGATGGAATGTCAGAGCACAGGATCAGGGATTCCAGGCAGCCCAGGGTCGCAGCCCAGACAAAAGGGCCAAGGTGGGGGCAGTGCGGGATGGAATACCACACAGCGAACCTGGCAGCACAATCTGAAGAAGCCCGCACTCCCTTGCCGAAAACCTCAGACCTGCCTGGAGGCCAGAGTCTGACTCCTCTGGGTGGATGGACTTAGAACAGGAGCAGGACACCTGAGAACACTAGGGAAAGATTGGGAGACACAGGGACGATGAGAAACCGACACAAGCCTGCAGAGGGAAGTGGGGGTAGGGGGTCTGTGCTCTCTTCCAGGGCAGGTTGCCCCAGGGTCCGCATTCACTCACCAGTTCAGATGGAATCAGTGTAAAGCATTGTTAGAAAGGAATGGAGTATTGCTTTTCTGTCTACATGCTGTACTTAGAAAGATAAGCTTTTCTGTCTAAATACTTTAGTTGAAATTGAAGCACTTTCCTTTGAAAGTGTACTTATTTCTTTAGAAACTTCAGATAGAAACGCACAAGCGTTTCTCTCAAAAGAGAAACACTTGCAATTAACAGTGTAAAGCATTGTTAGAAGGGAATGGTGTGTTGCATTTCTGTTTAAATGCTGTAGGTTAAATGATAAGGACTTTCTTTTGAAAGTATACTTACTATTTAATAAGGTTGCGAAAGAAATACACATGCGTTTTTCTCAAAAGACGAGCACTTGCTTCTAACAGTGTAAAGCATTGTTAGAATTGAATGGAGTATTGATTTTCTGTCTACATGCTATACTTTGAAAGATAAACCCTTTTGGTTAAATGCTTTATTGAAATTGAAGCACTTTCCTTTGAAAATGTACTTATTTCTTTAGAAACTTCAGATAGAAACGCACAGGCGTTTCTCTCAAAAGAGAAACTCTTGCAATTAACAGTGTAAAGCACTGTTAGAAGGGAATGGTGTATTGCATTTCTGCTTAAATGCTGTAGTTTAAAAGATAAGTACTTTCTTTTGAAAGTATACTTTTTTTTAGAAGGTTGCGATAGAAACGCACATGCGTTTTTCTCAAAAGATGAGCACTTGGTTCTAACAGTGTAAAGCATTGTTAGAATGGAATGGAGTATTGCTTTTCTGTCTACGTGCTGTACTTTGAAAGATAAGCATTTCTGTCTAAATGCTTTGGTTAAAATTGAAGCACTTTCCTTTGAAAGTGTACTTATTTCTTTAGAAACTTCAGATAGAAACACACAGCTGTTTCTCTCAAAAGAGAAACACTTGCAGCTAACAGTGTAAAGCATCGTTAGCAGGGAATGGTGTGTTGCATTTCTGTTCAAATGCTGTAGTTTGAAAGATAATCACTTTCCTTTGAAAGTATACTTATTATTTTAGAAGGCTGAGATAGAAACGCACATGCGTTTTTCTCAAAAGACGAACACCTGCTTCTAACAGTGTAAAGCATTGTTAGAATGGAATCTAGCATTGTTTTTCTGTCTACGTGCTGTACTTTGAAAGATAAGCATTTATGTCTAAATACTTTAGTTGAAATTGAAGCACTTACCTTTGAAAGTGTACTTATTTCTTTAGAAACTTCAGATAGAAATGCACAGGCGTTTCCTTCAAAAGAGAAACACTTGCAACTAACTGTGTAATGCATTGTTAGAAGGGAATGGTGTGTTGCATTTCTGTCTACATTCTGTACTTTGAAAGAAAAGCACTTTCTTTTGAATATGTACATAATTTTTTAGACACTCTCCTGTGAAACGCATATATGTCTCTCGCAAATGAGATTCACTTGCTTCAAAGATTGGAAAGCATTCTTAGTAATGAATGAAGTGCTGCATTTCTTTCAAAATGCTGTTCTATGAAAGATGAGCTCTTGCTTTTGAAAGTGTATTCATTTCTTTAGAAGCTTCGCATAGAAACGCACATGCGTTTCACTCAAAAGAGAAGCACATGCTGCTAACAGTGCAAAGCATTGTTAGAAGTGAAGGGAGTGTTGTATTTCTTTCTACATGCTGTACCTTGAAAGATAAGCGCTTTCTTTGGAAAGTGTACATAATCCTTTAAAAGTTTTCCAGAGAAACCCATTGGCATTTCTCTGAAAAAGGAAGCTCTGAAAATTGTACAGCATTGTTAGAAGACAATGCTGTCCTTTGAAAGATAAGCATTTTCTTTTGAAAGTGTACGTACTGCTACAGAAGCTTTCCTGAGAAAAGCATAGGTGTTTCTCTCAAAAGAGAAGCACTTGCTTTTCACAGTGGAAAGCACTGTTAGAAGTGAAGGGAGTACTGCATTTCTGCCTAATGTTTTTGAAAGAAAAGATTCCCATTTGTTTCTCACACAAGTGATGAAATTGCTTGAAAGTGTGAAAAGCATTGTCAGACGTTAAGAGAGGTTTGCATTTCTGTCAAAAGGATGTACTTTGCAAGATGGACACTTTTTTGTAAGTGTACTTATTTCTTTAGAAGCTTCAGACAGAAAAGCACATGCGGTTCTCGAAAAGAGAAGCACATTTTCTAATATTGTAAAGCATTATTAGAAGGGAATGGAGTTTTGCATTTCTGACTACATGCTGTGCTTTGAAAGACAATCATATCTGTCTAAATGCTTTACTATGAAATCGATACACTTTCTTTTGAAAGTACTTATTGCTTTAGAAACTTCAGATTAAACGCACATGTGTTTCTCTCAAAAGAGAAAGAGTTGCTTCTAAGACGTAAAGCATAGTTAGAAGGAAATGGTGTGTTGCATTTCTGTTCAAATGCTGTAGTTTGAAAGATAATCACTTTCCTTTGAAAGTATACTTATTTTTTTTAGAAGGTTGAGATAGAAACGCACATGCATTTTTCTCAAAAGACGAGCACTTGCTTCTAACAGTGTAAAGCATTTTTAGAATGGAATGGAGTATTGCTTTTCTGTCTACATGCTGTACTTTGAAAGATAAGCATTTCTGTCTAAATGCTTTAGTTGAAATTGAAGCACTTTCCTTTGAAAGTGTACTTATTTCTTTAGAAACTTCAGATAGAAACGCACAGGCGTTTCTCTCAAAAGAGAAACACTTGCAACTAACAGTGTAAAGCATTGTTAGAAGGGAATGGTGTATTGCATTTCTGTTCAAATGCTGTAGTTTGAAAGATAAGTACTTTCTTTTGAAAGAATACTTATTATTTTAGAAGGCTGAGATAGAAACGCACATGCGTTTTTCTCAAAAGACGAACACCTGCTTCTAACAGTGTAAAGCATTGTTAGAATGGAATCTAGCATTGTTTTTCTGTCTACGTGCTGTACTTTGAAAGATAAGCATTTATGTCTAAATACTTTAGTTGAAATTGAAGCACTTACCTTTGAAAGTGTACTTATTTCTTTAGAAACTTCAGATAGAAATGCACAGGCGTTTCCTTCAAAAGAGAAACACTTGCAACTAACTGTGTAATGCATTGTTAGAAGGGAATGGTGTGTTGCATTTCTGTCTACATTCTGTACTTTGAAAGAAAAGTACTTTCTTTTGAATATGTACATAATTTTTTAGACGCTCTCCTGTGAAACGCATATATGTCTCTCGCAAATGAGATTCACTTGCTTCAAAGATTGGAAAGCATTCTTAGTAATGAATGAAGTGCTGCATTTCTTTCAAAATGCTGTTCTATGAAAGATGAGCTCTTGCTTTTGAAAGTGTATTCATTTCTTTAGAAGCTTCGCATAGAAACGCACATGCCGTTTCACTTCAAAAGAGAAGCACATGCTGCTAACAGTACAAAGCATTGTTAGAAGTGAAGGGAGTGTTGTATTTCTTTCTACATGCTGTACCTTGAAAGATAAGCGCTTTCTTTGGAAAGTGTACATAATCCTTTAAAAACTTTCCAGAGAAACCCATTGGCATTTCTCTCAAAAAGGAAGCTCTTGCTCCGAAAATTGTACAGCATTGTTAGAAGACAATGCTGTCCTTTGAAAGATAAGCATTTTCTTTTGAAAGTGTACGTACTGCTACAGAAGCTTTCCTGAGAAAAGCATAGGTGTTTCTCTCAAAAGAGAAGCACTTGCTTTTCACAGTGGAAAGCACTGTTAGAAGTGAAGGGAGTACTGCATTTCTGTCTAAATGCTTCTCTTTGAAAGAAAAGATTCCCATTTATTTCTCACACAAGTGACGAAATTGCTTGAAAGTGTGAAAAGCATTGTCAGACGTTAAGAGAGGTTTGCATTTCTGTCAAAAGGATGTACTTTGCAAGATGGACACTTTTTTGTAAGTGTACTTATTTCTTTAGAAGCTTCAGACAGAAAAGCACATGCGTTTCTCGAAAAGAGAAGCACTTTTTTCTAATATTGTAAAGCATTATTAGAAGGGAATGGAGTTTTGCATTTCTGTCTACATGCTGTGCTTTGAAAGATAATCATATCTGTCTAAATGCTTTACTATGAAATCGATGCACTTTCTTTTGAAAGTATTTATTGCTTTAGAAACTTCAGATTAAAAGCACATGTGTTTCTCTCAAAAGAGAAACAGTTGCTTCTAAGAGCGTAAAGCATAGTTAGGAGGAAATGGTGTGTTGCATTTCTGTTCAAGTGCTGTAGTTTGAAAGATAAGCATTTTCTTCTTTTTTTCTCATTTTTTAATTCAAGATTTCCATCTCCTCCCCTTCTCCTCCCCCTTTCCTCCCCTCCCTTCCACCCATACCCCCCACTCCACCCCTCTCCAAAGACAAAGAGCCATCAGGGTTCCCTTCACTATGTTTAGTCCAAGGTCTTCCCAGCTCCCCCTATATCCAGGAAGGTGAGCAATCAAACTGAGAAGGCTCACAGTGAGCCTGTCCATGCTGTAGAGTTCATGTTCATTGCCATTGTCCTTGGTTTCTCAGTCCTCCTCCACCATCAGCCACATTCAGAGAGTCCGGTTTAGTCCCCTGTTCCATCAGTCCCATTCCGACTGGTTTTGGTTGTCTCCCATTATATCTGTCCCACCGTCTCAATGGGTAAAAGCACTCCTCGCGGTCCTGGCTTCCTTGCTCATGATCTCCTTCCTTTTGCTCCTCATCAGGACCTTGAGAGCTCAGTCTGGTGCTCCTATGTGGGGCTCTGTCATTTTCTCCATCCAGTGCCAGGTGAAGGTTCTATGGTGATATGCAAGATATTCATGAGTATGACAATAGGATCTGGACATTTCTGGCACCCTCTCCTCAGCTGCCCAAGGAACTAGCTGGGGGCGTCTTCCTGGACACCTGGGAACCCCTCTAGAGTCAAGTCTCTGCCAACCCTAGAATGGCTCCCTTAAGTAAGATGTATAATTCCTTGTTCCCATATCTACCCTTCCTATATCCCAACCATCCTATTGCCCCAAGCTCTTCCCATCCTCCACTTCACACTTTTCTCTCCCCATTCCCCCATCCCTCCATCCCCCCACCCCCATATTCCCATTTTTTGTCCGGCAATCTTGTCTACTTCCAATATCCAGGAGGATAACTATATGTTTCTCTTTGGGTTCACCTTCTTATATAGCTTCTCTAGGATTTTTTATGAATTATAGGCTTGATGTCCTTTATTTATGGCTAGAAACCAATATGAGTGAGTACATCCCATGTTCATCTTTTTGGGTCTGGGTTACCTCGCTCAGGATGGTGTTTTCTATTTCCATCCATTTGCATGCAAAATTCAAGATGTCATTGTTTTTTACCGCCGAGTAGTACTCTAATATGTATATATTCCACACTTTCTTCATCCATTCTTCCACTGAAGGGCATCTAGGTTGTTTCCAGGTTCTGGCTATTACAAATAATGCTGCTATAAACATAGTTGAACAAATGCTTTTGTAATATGATTGGGCATCTCTTGGGTAAATTCCCAATAGTGGGATTGCAGGGTCCTGGGGTAGGTTGATCCCAAATTTTCTGAGAAACCTCCACACTGCTTTCCAAAGCGGTTGCACAAGTTTGCATTCCTACCAGCAATGGATGAGTGTACCCCTTACTCCACATCCTCTCCAGCAAAGGCTATCATTGGTGTTTTTGATTTTAGCCATTCTGACAGGTGTAAGATGGTATCTCAGCGTTGTTTTGATTTGCATTTCCCTGATTGCTAAGGAGGTTGAGCATGCCCTTAAGTGTCTTTTGGCCATTCAAACTTCTTCTGTTGAGAATTCTCTGTTCAGTTCAGTGCCCCATTTTTTAATTGGGTTAATTAACATTTTAAAGTCTAGTCTCTTGAGTTCCTTATATATTTTGGAGATCAGGCCTTTGTCTGTTGCGGGGTTGGTGAAGATCTTCTCCCAGTCAGTAGGCTGCCTTTTTGTCTTAGTGACAGTGTCCTTTGCTTTACAGAAGCTGCTCAGCTTCAGGAGGTCCCATTTATTCAGTGTTGCCCTTAATGTCTGTGCTGCTGGGGCTATACGTAGGAAGTGGTCTCCTATGCCCGGATGTTGTAGAGTACTTCCCACTTTCTCCTCTAACAGGTTCAGTGTGTTCAGATTGATATTGAGGTCTTGAATCCATTTGGACTTGAGTTTTGTGCATGGTGATAGACACGGATCTACTTTCATTCTTCTACAAGGTGACATCCAGTTATGCCAGCACCATTTGTTGAAGATGCTTTCTTTCTTCCATTGTGTGCTTTTAGCTCCTTTATCAAAAATCAGGTGTTCATAGATTTGTGGGTTAAGATCTGTGTCCTCTATTCGATTCCATTGGTCGACTTCTCTGTTTTTATGCCAATACCAAGCTGTTTTCAATACTGTAGCTCTGTAATAGAGTTTGAAGTCAGGGATGGTAATGCCTCCAGAAGTTCCTTTATTGTATAAGATTGTTTTGGCTATCCTGGGTTTCTTGTTCTTTCATATAAAGCTGATTATTGTCCTCTCAAGATCTGTGACGAATTTTGATGGGATCTTTAAGGGGATTGCAGTAAATCTATAGATTGCCTTTGGTAGTATTGCCATTTTTACTATGTTGATCCTCCCAATCCAAGAGCAAGGGAGATCCTTCCATTTTCTGGTGTCCTCTTCAATTTCTTTCTTCAAAGACTTAAAGTTCTTGTCAAATAGGTCTTTCACTTTCTTGGTTAGAGTTACCCCAAGACATTTTATGCTATTTGTGGCAATCGTGAATGGTGAAGCTTCTCTGATTTCTTTCTCTGCTTCCTTATCCTTTGCATATAGGAGGGCGACTGATTTTTTGGAGTTGATCTTGTATCCTGCCACACTACTAAAGGAGTTTATCAGCTGTAGGAGTTCTTTGGTGGAGTTTTCCGGGTCGCTTATGTACACTATCATATCATCAGCAAATAATGAAAGTTTAACTTCTTCCTTTCCTATTCGAATCGCCTTGATCCCCTTGTTTTGTCTTATTGCTATTGCTAGAACTTCAAGTACTATATTGAAGAGATAAAGAGAGAGTGGACAGCCTTGTCGCGTTCCTGAATTTAGTGGTATGGCCTTGAGTTTCTCTCCATTTAATTTGATGTTAGCTGTCGGCTTGCTGTAAATAGCCTTTATTATATTTAGGAATGACCCCTGTATCTCTAATCTCTCCAAGACCTTTATCATAAAGGGGTGCTGAATTTTGTCAAATGCTTTTTCTGCATCTAATGAGATGATCATATGTTTTTTATCCTTCACTTTATTTATATGATGGATTACATTGATAGATTTTCGTATGTTGAACCAGCCCTGCATCTCTGGGATGAAGCCTACTTGATCATAGTGGATAATTTTTCTAATGTGTTCTTGGATTCTGTTTGCCAGTATTTTATTGAGAATTTTTGCATCGATGTTCATAAGTGAGATTGGCCTGTAATTCTCTTTCTTGGTTGAGTCTTTGTGTGGTTGAGGTATCAGGGTAATTGTAGCTTCATAAAAGGAATTTGGCAATGACTGTTCTGTTTCTATATTATGAAACACATTAAGGAGTATAGGTATTAGGTCTTCTTGGAAGTTCTGGTAGAATTCTGCATTGAACCCATCAGGTCCTGGGCTCTTTTTGGTAGGGAGGTTTCTGATAACAGTTTCTAATTCTTCGCGACTAACAGGACTATTTAGAGCATTTACCTGGTCCTGGTTTAACTTTGGTATATGATACTTATCTAAAAAAGTGTCCATTTCTTTTACATTTTCCAATTTTGTGGCATACAGGCTTTTGTAGTAAGATCTAATGATTTTCTGAATTTCCTCTGTGTCTGTGGTTATGTCCCCTTTTTCATTTCTGATCTTATTAATTGTGTGTTCTCTCTCTGCCGTTTGATTAGTTTGGCTAGGGGTTCGTCAATCTTGTTGATTTTCTCCAAGAACCAGCTTTTTGTTTCATTGATTCTTTGGATTGTTTTCTGTGTTTCTATTTTGTTGATTTCTGCCCTCAGTTTGACAATTTCCAATCTTCTACTCCTCCTAGGTGAGTCTGCTTCTTTCTTTTCTAAAGCTTTCAGGTGTGCTGTTAAGTGTCCAATGTGTGCTTCTCTGTTTTTTTTTAAGTGGGCAATTAGTGCTATGAATTTTCCTCTTAGCACTGCTTTCATAGTGTCCCATAGGTTTGAGAATGTTGTGTCTTTATTTTCATTAAATTCAAGAAAGGCTTTAATTTCTTTATTTCTTCCTTGACCCAGGTGTGGTTCAGTAGTTGACTGTTCAGTTTCCATGAGTTTGTAGGCTTTTTGGGGGTAGCATTGTTGTTGAATTCTAATATTAATCCATGGTGATCTGATAAGATGCAGGTGGTTACTAATATGTTTTTGTAACTGTGGAAGTTTGCTTTGTTACCGAGTATGTGGTCAATTTTTGAAAAGGTTCCATGAGCCGCAGAGAAGAAGGTATATTCTTTCCTATTTGGGTGGAATGTTCTATAGATGTCTGTTAAGTCCATTTGGTTCATTACCTCTATTAAGTCTCTTAATTCTCTGTTAGGTTTCTGTCGAATTGACCTGTCCATTGGTGAAAGAGGAGTGTTGAAGTCTCCCACTCTCAGTGTGTTTGGTTTGATGGCTGCCGTGAATTCTAGTAATGTTTCTTTTATATAAATGGGTGCTTTTGTATTAGGGGCATAGATATTCAGGATTGAGACTTCATTCTGATAGATTTTTCCTGTAATGAGTATAAAGTGTCCCTTTCCATCTCTTCTGATTGATTTTAGTTTGAAGTCAACTTTGTTAGAAATTAGTATGGCCACACCCACTTGTTTCTTAGGTCCATTTGCTTGATAGACCTTTTCCCAACCCTTTACTCTGAGTAGATGTCTGTCTTTGTGGTTGAGGTGTGTTTCTTGTAAACAGCAGAATGTTGGATCCTGTTTTTGTATCCAATCTCTTAGCCGGTGCCTTTTTATAGGTGAATTGAGTCCATTTATATTAAGTGATATTAATGACCAGGGGATGTTAACCCCGGTTGTCATTTTTTATTTGGTAGTAGAGATTGTGTGTTTCCTTTCTTTGAGATGTGCTGGTGAAGGGTCACTAGATGTCTGAGTTATTTTGGGCAATGTTGGACTCCTTTGATTGTGAATTTCCTTGTATTACTTTCTGTAAGGCTGGATTTGTGGCTATGTATTGTTTAAATTTGTTTTTATCCTGGAATATTTTGTTTTCTCCATTTATAGTGAATGAAAGCTTGGCTGGGTATAGTAATCTAGGCTTGCATCCATGGTCTCTTAGTTTGTGCAAAACATCTATCCAGGACCTTCTGGCTTTCATGGTTTCCATAGAGAAGTCAGGTGTTAGTCTGATAGGTTTTCCTTTATTTGTTACTTGACCTTTTTCTTTTGCAGCTCTTAATATTCTTTCTTTATTCTGTATGTTCTGTGTTTTGATTATAATATGGCGGGTTTTTTTTTTTTTTTGATCCAGTCTATTTGGTGTTCTGTAAGCTTCTTGAACCTTAATAGGAATATCTTTCTTTATGTTTGGGAAGTTTTCTTCTATAATTTTATTAAATATATTTTCTGGGCCATTGAGCTGTAATTCTTCTCCTTCTTCTATGCCTATTATTCTTAGGTTTGGTCTTTTTATTGTGTTCCAGATTTCCTGAATGTTTTGTGATGAGAATTTGTTGGATTTGCTGTATTCTTTGATCATTGCATTTATTTTCTCTATGGTATCTTCAGAATCTGAGATTCTTTCTTCTATCTCTTGTATTCTGTTGGTTATGCTTGTTTCTGTAGTCTCTGTTCGTTTACATAGATTTTTCCATATCCGGCTGGCCCTCGGGTTGTGTTTTCTTCCTTGCCTCCATTTCAGTTTTCAAGTCTTGCACTGTTTCCATTATCTGTTTGATTGTTTTTTCTTGGTTTCCTAGGATATCATTTACAGATTTACTCAATTCTTCAAACTTTTTGTTATTCTTCTCGTCCATTTCCTTAAGGGAGTTTTTCACCTCCTGTTTAAGGGACTCTATTACTTTCATAAAGTCAATTTTTTCTACTTCTTCTTGATTAGTGTGTTCAAGTCCTCCTGTTATAACTTCGTTGGGTTCTGGTGCTTTCATGTTGTTTTTCAAATTGTTGGAGGAATTCTTGCATTGGCGCCTGCCCATTTCTTCCTCTGAATAATCCCCTTTGGTTCTTCTTTTAGAAGTTCAATTCCCCCAAATGAATTCAATTCACTCACCCCAATGAATGATGGATCCTCTGGCAGACTGTCAGGTCTCCTTGCAGGCCAAGCAGCTTGCTGACAAAGGGCCTGCCTTGCTGGGGGCAGGCTAATGAAGGAGGGGACCTCCCACTGGCCTGGGTGCACTCAATTCCAGGACCCCGGCGCCCAAACAGGCTGAGCTGTGGGATTTTGTGGCCCCAAAGACCGGAGGATGAGGCAGGGTAGGGGGATCTGGGTGCAAGCTGGGACAGGAAGAGAGAGGCAGTATCCGGGGAGAATAACCCCTGCAGGAAGAGCAGGAAGTGTCGATAAGCATTTTCTTTTGAAAGTGTACGTACTTCTACCGAAGCTTTCCTGAGAAAAGCATAGGCGTTTCTCTCAAAAGAGAAGCACTTGCTTTTCACAGTGTAAAGCACTGTTAGAAGTGAAGGGAGTACTGCATTTCTGTCTAAATGCTTCTCTTTGAAAGAAAAGATTCCCATTTGTTTCGCACACAAGTGACGAAATTGCTTGAAAGTGTGAAAAGCATTGTCAGACATTAAGAGAGGTTTGCATTTCTGTCAAAAGGATGTACTTTGCGAGATGGACACTTTTTTTGTAAGTGTACTTATTTCTTTAGAAGCTTCAGAAAGAAAAGCACATGCATTTCTCGAAAAGAGAAGCACTTTTTTCTAACATTGCAAAGCATTATTAGAAGGGAATGGAGTTTTGCATTTCTGTCTACATGCTGTGCTTTGAAAGATAATCATATCTGTCTAAATGCTTTACTATGAAATTGATGCACTTTCTTTTGAAAGTACTTATTACTTTAGAAACTTCAGATTAAACGCAATTGTGTTTCCCTAAAAAGAGAAACACTTGCAAATAACAGTGTAAAGCATTGTTAGAAGGGAATGGTGTGTTGCATTTCCATTCAAATGCTGTAGTTTGAAAGATAAGCACTTTCCTTTGAAAGTATACTTATTTTTTTAGAAGGTTGAGATAGAAACGCACATGCATTTTTCTCAAAAGACGAGCACTTGCTTCTAACAGTGTAAAGCATTGTTAGAATGGAATGGAGTATTGCTTTTCTATCTACATGCTGTACTTTGAAAGATAAGCACTTCTGTCTAAATGCTTTAGTTGAAATTGAAGCACTTTCCTTTGAAAGTGTGCTTATTTCTTGAGAAACTTGAGATAGAAACGCACAGGCGTTTCTCTCAAAAGAGAAACACTTGCAACTAACAGTGTAAAGCATTGTTAAAAGGGAATGGTGTGTTGCATTTCTGTTAAAATGCTGTAGTTTGAAAGATAAGCAATTTCTTTTGAAAGTATACTTTTTTTTTAGAAGGTTGAGATAGAAACGCACATGCGTTTTTCTCAAAAGACGAGCACTTGCTTCTAACAGTGTAAAGCATTGTTAGAATGGAATGGAGTATTGCTTTTCTGTCTACATGCTGTACTTTGAAAGATAAGCATTTCTGTCTAAATGCTTTAGTTGTAATTGAAGCACTTTCCTTTGAAAGTGTACTTATTTCTTTAGAAACTTCAGATAGAAAAGCACAGGTGTTTCTCTCAAAAGAGAAACACATGCAACTAACAGTGTAAAGCATTGTTAGAAGGGAATGGTGTGTTGCTTTTCTGTTCAAATGCTGTAGTTTGAAAGATAAGCAGTTTCCTTTGAAAGTATACTTATTTTTTTAGAAGGTTGAGATAGAAAGGCACACGCGTTTTTCTCAAAAGACGAGCACTTGCTTCTAACAGTGTAAAGCATTGTTAGAATGGACTGGAGTATTGATTTTCTCTCTACATGCTGTACTTTGAAAGATAAGCATTTCTGTCAAAATGCTTTAATTGAAATTGAAGCACTTTCCTTTGAAAGTATACTTATTTCTTTAGAAACTTCAGACATAAACGCACAGGCGTTTCTCTCAAAAGAGAAACACTTGCAACTAACAGTGTAAAGCATTGTTAGAAGGGAATGGTGTGTTGCATTTCTTTTCTTTTTTCTTTTTCTTTTTTGGTTTTTCAAGACAGGGTTTCTCTGCAGCTTTTTTAGAGCCTGTCCTGGAACTAGCTCTTGTAGACCAGGCTGGCCTCGAACTCACAGAGATCCGCATGCCTCTGCCTCCCGAGTGCTGGGATTAAAGGCGTGAGCCACCACCGCCCGGCTGGTGTGTTGCATTTCTGTTCAAATGCTGTAGTTTGAAAGATAAGCACTTTCCTTTGAAAGTATACTTATTTTTTTAGAAGGTTGAGATAGAAACGCACATGCGTTTTTCTCAAAAGACGAGCACTTGCTTCTAACAGTGTAAAGCATTGTTAGAATGGAATGGAGTATTGCTTTTCTGTCTACATGCTGTACTTTGAAAGATAAGCACTTCTGTCTAAATGCTTTAGTTGAAATTGAAGAGAAGAAGGTAAAGAAGGTAAAGAAGAAGTCAAAGAATGTAAAGAACTCAAAGAAGGTAAGGAAGAAAACAAAGAAAGCAAAGAAAATGGTAAACAATTTAAGGAACAATTCAGAGAAAGTAAAGAAGTCAAAAAAGGTAATGTATAATACAAAGAAGTTAAAGAAAAAAGCAAAGAAGGTAATGAAGAAGTCAAAGAAGGTAAAGAAGGGGTCACAGGAGGTTAAGAAGAATTTAAAAGGTAAAGAAGAAGTCAAAGAAGGAAATGAAGAAAGTAAAGAAGGTAAAGAAGAAGTCAAAGAAGGTAATGAAGAAAGTAAAGAAGGTAAAGTAGAAGTCAAAGAAGGTAAAGAAGTCAAAGGAGGTAAAGAAGAAGGGAAAGAAGGAGGTAAAGGAGGTAAAGAAAAAGGTAAAGAAGGTAAGGAAGAAGGTAAAGAAGGTAAGAAGAAGGTCAAGAAGGTAAAGAAGAAGGATAAGAAGGTAAAGAAGAAATCAAAGAAGGTAAATAAGAAATCAAAGAAGTAAAAGAAGAAGGCAAAGAAGGTAAAGTAGAAGGTAATGAAGAATGCAAAGAAGTGAAAGAAGAGTGTAGAGAACATAAAAAAGAAGGTAGGAAGGTAAAGAAGAAGGTAAAGAAGGAAAAGAAGTATTCAAAGATGGTAAAGAATAAGTCAAAGTAGGTAAAGAAGAAGGTAAAGAAGGTAAAGAAGAAGTCAAAGAAAGTAAAGAAGTAGGTAAAGAAGGTAAAGAAGAAGGTAAATAAGGTAAATAAGAAGGTTAAGAAGAAAAAGTACAAGGTTAAGAAGGTAAAGAAGAAGTCAAAGAAGGTAATGAAGAAGTCACACAAGGTAAAGAAGCAGTTTAAAAAGTTACAGAAGAAGTCAAAAAAAATAAAAATGTCAAATTAGGTGAAAAAGTTAAAGAAGAAGTCAACGAAGGTAAATAAGAAGTCAAAGGAGGTAAAGAAGAAGGTAAAGAAGGTAAGGAAGAAGTTAAAGAAGGTATAGAAGAGGTCAAAAAAGATGAAGAAGTCAAAGAAGGTAAAAAAGTAGAAAAAGAAATTAACGAAGAAGTCACTGAAGGTAAAGAAGAAGGTAAGAAGGTAAAGAAAAAGTTCAAGAAGGTAAAGAAGAAGTCAAAGAATGTAAAAAAGGAGGTAAAGAAGGTAAAGAAGAAGTCAAAGAAGGTAAAGAAGTAGGTCAATAATGTGAAGAAGATGTAAATTAGTTAAATAAGAAGGTTAAAAAGAAAAAGTACAAGGTTAAGAAGGTAAAGAAGAAGTCAAAGAAGGTAAAGAAGAAGTTCAAAAAGGTAAAGAAGCCGTAAAAGAATGTACAGAAGAAGTCAAAAAAGGTAAAGATGTCAAATTAGGTGAAGAAGGTAAAGAAGAAGTCAACGAAGGTAAAGAAGAAGTCAAAGAAAGTAAAGAAGAACGTAAAAAGTGTAAAGAAGTCAAAAAAGGTACAGAAGAATTCAACGGATGTAAATTAAGGTAAAGAAGGTAAAGAAGAAATCCAAGAACATATAGATGATGTCAAAAATGGTAAAGAATTCAAAGAATGTAAAGTAGAAGTCAAAGAATGTAAAGAAGTTATCAATGAAGGTAAAAAAGGAGTCAAAGAATGTATAGAAGAAGTCAAAAACGGTAAAGAAGTTAAAGAAGGTAATGAAGAAGTTAAAAAAATAAAGAAGAAGTCAAGGAAGGTAAAGAAGCATGTAAAGAATCTAAAGAAGAAGTAAAAGAAGGTATAGAAGAAGGTAAAGAAATTAAAGAAGAAGTCAAAGAAGGTAAAGAACAAGGCAAAGAAGGTAAAGTAGAACGTAAAGGAGGAGTCAAAGAAGGTAAAGAAGAAGGTAGAGAACCTAAAGAAGAAGGATAAGAAGGTAAAGAAGAAGGGAAAGTAGGGAAAGAAGAAGTCAAATAGAGTAAAGAAGAAGGTAAATAAGGTAAAGAAGAAGGTAAAGTACAAGGTAAAGAAGGTAAAGAAAAAGTCAAAGAAATTAATGAAGAAGTAAAAGAAGGTAAAGAAGAAGTCAAAGGAGGTAAAGAAGACATCAAAATGTTAAATAAGAAGTCAAAGAAGGTAAAGAAGTCAATGAAGGTAAAAAGAAGTTTAAAAAGAAAAATAAGATGTCAAAGAAGGTAAAAAAGTAGGTAAAAAGGGAAAGAAGAAGTCAAAAAAGGTAAAGAAGGAGTCAAAGCAGGTAAAGAAGAATTCAAAATGTTAAATAAGGAGTCAAAGAAGGTAAAGAAGAAGTCAAAGAAGGTATAGATGAGGTCAGAAAATGTAAAGAATTCAAAGAAGGTAAAGTAGAAGTCAAAGAAAGTAAAGAAGAAGTCACTGAAAGTAAAGAAGAACGTAAGAAGTTAAAGAAGAAATCAAAGAAGGTAATAAAGAAGTCAAAGGAGGTAAAGAAGAAGGTAAAGAAGATAAGAAAAAGTCAAAGAAGGTATGAAGAGGTCAAAAAAGTAAAGAAGTCAAAGAAGGTAAAGAAGTAGTTAAAGAAATTAAAGAAGTCACTGAAGGTAAAGAAGAAGGTAAGAAGGTAAAGAAGAAGTCAAAGAAGGTAAAGAAGTAGGTCAGTAAGGTAAAGAAGAAGTCAAAGAAGGTAAAGAAGAAGGTAAAGAAGGTAAGGAAGAAGTCAAATAAGGTATAGAAGGCATCAAAAACGGTAAAGACTTCAAAGAAGGTAAAGAAGTAGTCAAAGAAAGTTATAAGAAGTTCCTGAAGGTAAAGGAGAAGGTAAGAAGGTAAAGAAGAAGTTAAAGAAGGTAAAGAAGAAGTCAAAGGAGGTAAAGAAGAAGGAAAAGAAGATAAAGGAATCAAAGAAGGTAAAGAAGAAATCAAAGAAGTAAAAGAAGAAGGCAAAGAAGGTAAAGTAGTAGGTAAAGAAGATGTCAAAGAAGTGAAAGAAGAGTGTAGAGAATGTAAAAAGAAGGTAAGAAGGTAAAGAAGGAAAAGATGTATTCAAAGATGGTAAAGAATAAGTCAAAGTAGGTAAAGGAGAAGGTAAATAAGGTAAGGAAGAAGTCAAAGAAAGTAAAGAAGTAGGTAAAGAAGGTAAATAAGGTAAATAAGAAGGTTAAGAAGAAAAAGTACAAGGTTAAGAAGGTAAAGAAGAAGTCAAAAAAGGTAAAGAAGAAGTCACAAAAGGTAAAGAAGGAGTTAAAGAAGTTACAGAAGAAGTCAAAAAAGGTAAAAATGTCAAATTAGGTGAAGAAGGTAAAGAAGAAGTCAACGAAGGTAAATAAGAAGTCAAAGGAGGTAAAGAAGAAGGTAAAGAAGGTAAGGAAGAAGTTAAAGAAGGCATAGAAGAGGTCAAAAAATATGAAGAAGTCAAAGAAGGCAAAGAAGTAGACAAAGAAAGTAAAGAAGAAGTCATTGAATGTAAACAAGAAGGTAAGAAGGTAAAGAAGAAGGTCAAGTAGGTAAAGAAGAAGTCAAAGAAGGTAAAGAAGAAGAAGTCAAATAAGGTAAAGAAGAAGTCAAAGGAGGTAAGGAAGGAGGCAAAGAAGGTAAGGAAGAAGTACAAGAAGATATAGATGAGGTCAAAAATGGTAAAGAATTCAAAGAAGGTAAAGTAGGAATCAAAGAAAGTAAAGAAGGTATCAATGAAGGTAAAAAAGGAGTCAAAGAATGTATAGAAGAAGTCAAAAACGGTAAAGAAGGTAATGAAGAAGTCAAAAAAAGTAAAGAAGAAGTCAAGGAAGGTAAAGAAGCATGTAAAGAATGTAAAGAAGAAGTAAAAGAAGGTAAAGAAGAAGGTAAAGAAAGTAAAGAAGAAGTCAAAGAAGGTAAAGAACAAGGCAAACAAGGTATAGAAGACATCAAAAAAGTTAAAGAAGTCAAAGAAGGTAAAGAAATAGTCAAAGAAAGTAATAAGAAGTCTCTGAAGGTAAAGAAGAAGGTAAGAAGGTAAAGAAGAAATCAAAGAAGGTAAAGAAGAAGGACAAGAAGTAAAAGAAGAAGTCAAAGGAGGTAAAGAAGGTAAAGAAGAAGTCAAAAAAGGTAAAGAAGCCGTAAAAGAAGGTACAGAAGAAGTCAAAAAAGGTAAAGATGTCAAATTAGGTGAAGAAGGTAAAGAAGAAGTCAACAAAGGTAAATAAGAAGTCAAAGAAGGTAAAGAAGAACGTAAAAAGGGTAAAGAAGAAGTCAAAAAAGGTAAAGAAGTCAAGGGATGTAAATTAAGGTAAAGAAGGTAAAGAAGAAGTCAAAGAAGATAAAGATGAGGTCAAAAAAGGTAAAGAATTCAAAGTATGTAAAGTAGAAGTTAAAGAAAGTAAAGAAGGAATCAATGAAGGTTAAAAAAGGAGTCAAAGAAGGTATAGAAGAAGTAAAAAAAGTAAAGAAGAAGTAAAGGAATGTAAAAAAGCATGTAAAGAATGTAAAGAAGAAGTAAAAGAAGGTAAAGAAGAAGGTAAAGAAAGTAAAGAAGAAGTCAAAGAAGGTAAAGAAGAAGGCAAAGAAGGTAAAGTAGAACGTAAAGAAGGAGTCATAGAAGGTAAAAAAGAAGGTAGAGAACCTAAAGAAGAAGGATAAGAAGGTAAAGAAGAAGGGAAAGTAGGGAAAGAAGAAGTCAAATAGAGTAAAGAAGAAGGTAAAGAAGGTAAAGAAGAAGTCAAAGAAGGTACAGAAGGAGTCAAAAATGGTAAAGAAGACAAAGAAGGTAAAGAAGAAGTCAAAGAAGGTATAGATGAGGTCAAAAAAGTAAAGGATTCAAGGAACGTAAAGAAGAAGTCAAAGAAGGTAAAGAAGATTGTCAAGAAGGTAAAGAAGAAGTCAAAGAAGGTAAAGAAGGAGGAAAGGAGGTAAAGAAGATAAGAAGAAGTCAAAGAAGCTATAGAAGAGGTCAAAACTGGTAAACCCGTCAAAGAAGGTAAAGAAGTAGTCAAAGAAAGTAAAGAAGAAGTCACTGAAGGTAAAGAAGAAGGTCAAGAAGGTAAAGAAGAAGTCAAAGAAGGTAAAGAAGGAGTTCAAGAGGTAAAGAAGTCAAAGAAGGAAAAGAAGAAGGTGAGGAAGGTAAAGTAGAAGGTAATAAAGAAGTCAAAGGAAGGAAAGAAGAAGGAAGAGAACGTAAGAAGATAAAAGAACTCAAAGAAGGTATAGAAGTGGTCAACAAGGTAAAGAAGTCAAAGAAGGTAAAGAAGTAGTCAAAGAAAGTAACGAAGAAGTCAATGAAGGTATAGAAGAAGGTAAGAAGGTAAAAAAGTAGTCAAAGAAGGTAAAGAATAAGTCAAAGAGTTAAAGAAGATAAAAAAAATTCAAAGAAGGTATAGAAGTGGTCAAAAAAGGTAAAGAAGTCAAAGAAGGTAAAGAAGGAGTCAAACGAGGATAAGCAGAATTAAAAAGGTAAAGAAGAAGTCAAAGAAGGTAATGAAGAAATCAAAGGAGGTAAAGTAGAAGGTAAAGAACGGAAAGAAAAAGGCAAAGAAGGTACAGACGAGTTCAAAAATGTAAAGAATTAAAAGAAGGTAAAGAAAACGTCAAAAAAAGTAAAGCAGAAGTAAAGGATGTTAAAGAAGAAGGTAAAGAAGCTAAAGAAGAAGTAAAAGAAGGTAAAGAAGAAGGTAAAGAAGGTAAAGAAGAAGTCAAAGTGCGTAAAGAAGAAGTCAAAGGACATAAAGAAGAAGGTAAAGAAGATAAGAAGAAGTCAAAGAAGGTATAGATGAGGTCAAAATAGGTAAAGAAGA
>NW_024582273.1:0-21938 GCF_903992535.2 Arvicola amphibius | reverse complement strand
ATAATGCTTAAAAACTACGAAACACTCGAGGAATTCATATTTTCTTATTTTCATATTTTCATATTTCATAAATTCATATTTTACTTCAAATAAAATAAAACAAAATAGCAAGTTAAAGTCAGCGGGGAAAGAGTTAAGCCCACAGTGAAATGACTTTCTATAGTAAGGACAGTACCTCTCTGTCCATGTAATGAGAGACAGTGGTGATGACGCCGGTGTCAGGGTGGACAGAGAAGAGCCCAGGTGACCGTGGGTTCTGCTCCAAGATGCTGTATTTGAGGCGCGTGTGCATCGTGTCAGGTTCATCTTTATCCGTAGCACAAACCACTCCCACCACAGTACCTGTGTGTTCAAAAAGCAAATTTGAACTTCCAGAACACCACAATGTGTTTGCTGTCTACACTTTTCAACATGTCGGAGTGAGTGTAGAAACCTAAGTTAAATCGTGAATCTACCCAGATGGGTCACAACTTTAAACAGGATCTAAAAAGAAGACTCCTGATGGAGAAGCCAAATATCCTGGCATTGAGAGTCGCAGATTAAAACCTTTGATACTAAATTACCAAAAACTATATGTCAGTCAATAGTTAATTCAGAGCAGGGCAAGGGGGTTATGCTTGTGTTGGCAGCACTACGGAGACTGAAGCAGGAGGATTAGGAATTTGAGATCAACCTGGACTGTATAGTAAGGCCCATCTCAAAATAAATAAACAAGGCTAAAATAATTTCAATATGAATTCCAACATGTTGCAATAATAAGTCAACTAGAGACATAAAACATGTCTCCTAAAGTAATTCAGTCTATTAGATTTAATTAATAGTTAAGACTCATTTTAGTATAGTTATGTAAATGATGAAATTTATTTTTCAATTTAATTTAATTTATTAATTTATTGGGGGATTTGCCAAAGCACGTATGTAGAGCCATGAAGCTTAGAAATATTACACACACACACACACACACACACACACACACACACATCTCATGTTCCTTTGACATGGTGTGTGTGTGTGTGTGTGTGTGTGTGTGTGTGTGTGTGTATTTATACATACCAGTGAGAGAATTCAAAAGCTGCCACGACTCCTCTCTCAGTGACTTTAAAATAGAACATGTGTGAGGAAGTGTGTTTCCTAAACTCTACACTGTTCATCTTAACTTAATTTCACATGGGCACCAAGAGGATGTTAACACTGTGCAAATCAAATTGTCACAGTAACACAAGAAAAGGAAACGCAGGTATAACACAAGCAATGACCAGAAATCTTATCAGAAAAAATACTAGCTATCTTTGATGCCAGAGTCCCCAGTCTCGCCTTATGGTGGTATGCACTCTTCATAATGCCAGCCTCGCAATCAAAATAAGACAATGCCACAGAAATAAAACAATTTGCTTTCACAATGAAGGGTAATGCTTACGATGGACCCTGTGTGACCTAAATGTCCTTCAAATTATTCTAGTATGTATTCTAAATTATATGTAATTAAGTAGTCCAAGAAAATAGACATTTAAAAAGAACCTAAAAACTGCATTCCCAGTATCTATCATTTAATACTTTCCCACAGTCCCACTGAAATATCTATACTACATTCATTTTTACTGTTCCTTCTACCCTTTGGGTCCTCTTGAAAAGGAAGATATGATAAAACCACATAATGAGAAGATAGTAAAGTGCATATTACAAACCGCGTACAAAGTCTGACTAATGGCTGCATCCCATAATTGATAATTAGTGTCACATTGACCGTGGTAGAAATTCCCATAGTATCTGGGAAGAGGCATGCTGATTAGAATTGATGGGATTTGACTAATGTTTTCTGATAAGTAGATTTCAGATCTGTGTTATCTCATGCTTTACTGGCCATGAATATAAAAACTCCAATGAGGAGAAACGTCCACTGAAAAACATGTTTGTCTTGTGAGCACAAGAACCTGAGTTTGATCCCCAGGATCCACATTTAGAAAGAAGTTGGTGATGATGCTGTACTCAGAACTCCAGAGCAGAAGTAGTTGGAGACAGGTGGATCTGCAGAGCTCAGTGGCCACCAGCCTAGTCTATTTGACAAACTCCAGGCCACTGAGAAAAACACTGTCTCAAAAAACAAGGTAAATTGTAACTTGAAGATGACAGGGGAGATTGTAATCTAGTCTTCACATGCGCACACACACACACACATGTATGTATACACATGCATACACACATGAATACACAAGCACACACACAAACATACACACAAATGCATGCATGCACACACACAGTGCAAATAAAACAAAAAATAAAAAATCTCGCTGTCTCAAAAATATACACAAACAAATTTAGCATAGAAACAGTCTTACCAAGTCTACTGCTTTCTGGAACCTCAAAATTATAAATCGCTTCTGTAAAAAGAGGGTAATTGTCATTTTCATCCTCTACTTTGATGGGCAGTGGGAGCGGTAAGTCCGCTGAATAGCCATCCGCCGTGGATGCATAGGCAATCAGCTGTGGAAGAGAGACAGTCAGCGTCAGCAGCCAGACGACAGCACAGCACAGGGGAGATGAGTGCTCTGTACCCTTCCCTGAAGTCCTTTCAGTAGAGAGCTATCCCATCAGTGTCCACACTGAGATAATTAAAGCCACAGCCCCTCAGGATAGGGAGGAAACAGCTGTTTGAGACAAAGAATAGGTCAGAATGTAGAGAAGATGGAGATGAAGTCACACATGCATTATTCTGAGGCATTGGGTGTTCTTGTAACTCAGTTCACAGTCTTTAATCTTGTCATCAGTAAGGTTCGTTGGGAGAATGGTCAATTCATGGCCAATGGAAAAAAATCTTCTGCATTATCTGAAAAGCAACCTCCCAATCTTGTTTCTGGATTCTTATTGCATACCCCATAGATTGCATGTTTAAACAGATTTTTTTTTTTTTTTACAAAACACACTTATTAATTTCCTCATTGATCATTAACCAAAGAAAATGCAAGATCAGACAGAATGTAGTTCTGCTCAGTATGTAATTACATCAAATTGAATGTCTTATAGCACAAAGCAAAGAATGTCACATGAGGACATCAGTCAGATTGCTTCCTCCGCACCTCTTTTGTCCTCTAGAAACAGACTCCGTCTTCCCAATGGGGGATTTTTCCTGCTGAACTTGGTTCATGACAGCAAAGCACATTCTGTTCTATAGCGGAACCTGTTGAAGTCAGTGCCCCACTGAGTGTACACTTATCCAGATCTGAAAACTGAGCTATTAGCCTTTACTTAGGCATTGTTTCTCACTTTTATTCCTTTATCTGCTTATCAGACATGATCAGAGAGTAACATACATGGGAGAAAGGCAAGAGCAAGCTAGAGCCGTGGTGGAAGCTCAGCTCTGAATCTGTCTGGAGAACTGAAAACATTCTAGTCAACAGAGAGGATGTCTAACAAGCTGAACCCAACTCCTACAGCTGCACTGAGTTTTATGTTCAAATACAATTAAACCTCTTTGCTTCATTGCAGGGTTGCCTAACTAAAGCTGAGATAAAGGATTGAGTAAGCATTCCAACGTACAGTGCATGCTATTGTCCTCTGACTTCATCACATCCTCTAAGAAGATAATGCACGAAGAAAAGAGCAGGTGAGGCCCCAGGAGACAAATGGTTCATTAATATAGAGCCATATTTATTGATAAATATGCTTTTACAGAAATCAAACTGACAATGCCCAAACAATGACCTCACCTCAGGGCCCTTTGTTTCGTGTGTATCTTTGCTTTAACCTGAGTCTGTCATGGGCAGACTTAACAAAATGACGGGGGTTTCAATGAAAGGCAGTGAATGTTTTAAAAGATGACAATCTATTTCTCTGATCTTTGTATTCTTAGCAAAATGACTTCTTCTGATTTATTCTCCCAGAGGAACAAGCTACCCTCTCTTTACATCTTTCTTTTCTTCTTCCTCACAGTAGAAAAGCTGAAATTAATCTGATGAAATCAGCTAAGAGAGCTCAGCCAGAAATTGAACACTTTGTTAAAAAGGCCATTTTCATATTTTTGAACAAGTATTTAGTTTTTTTTTTAATCAAAACTTGTGATGGTTTCCTCTAATATCTCCAAACCCACATTAAAAACAAACAAACAAACAAAACCACCTGGGCAGAACTGCCCAGCTTCTGGGAGAAACTGAAGGTCATTCAGTTTTTCGGGTCTCCATTTTAAAATGGCTCACTATGTCCAGTCCAGAGGAGAATGGTAGCCCTTTGTTACATTTCTCAGTGAAGGTGTAACACTCATCAGAGCACTGCTTCTCAGTGAAGGTGTAACACTCATCAGAGCATTGCTTCTCAGTGAAGATGTAACACTCATCAGAGCACTGCTTCCCAGTAAAGGTGTAACACTCATCAGAGCACTGCTTCCCAGTGAAGGTGTAACACTCATCAGAGCACTTCTCCTCAGTGAAGGTGTAACACTCATCAGAATACTGCTCCAGGGCTGTCAAGATGACTTCGTGGATAAAGGTGTTTGCTGCCAAGCTTGACACCCTGAATTTACCCTGGCACTCACAGGGTAGAAAGAAAGAACAAAACACCACAAGCTGTCCTCTGATCGACACACACAGAGACACAGAGACACAGACACATGTGCATGTGCACAAACAAACACAAAGTAAATAAATAAAATCTGAGTTTAAAATCAAGGATTGCAGTAGTGCTTCTCTTCAATACTCACCTATACTTATGCAATTCTTGTACTCAGAGTGTTACGAATGTGATATTTTAAACTGTTGAAAGATTAGTGGTTGCAAAAATGTGGATTGGAAAACTCACACTGGAATTAACCACCAAATCCAACAGATATAAAGGCAAAAATGTGTGTTTGAAGTAATACCGAATTGTACCAATTTCTAAGTCAATGTAGATTAGCTCCAGAGGGCAAAGATGACACACTTCTTTCAAACTAGGGACACTCCACATCTGTTTCAAAGGAGCTGTGCGGAAAGTCCTCACCTCTTCCAATTATCTGGTCAGCCTCTAGTGTCGAAGGCACATTTAATGTCAGCTTTTTACAGGCTTCACCAACAAAACTGAAGACCTAGAAATTTTAAAATATCACGTTAATTCACCAGAAAACACAAACTACATTGTCATCTCAGTAAATGAAGAACAAGCAATTGACAAACTCTTCCTTACATTGATGATAACGGACTCAACATCCCAATGACATACAAGAACTTGCTTAACAAAGACTATCTATGCAAACTGACAACTAAGTTGACTAAGTTTGTGCTTAAGTGAGAATAACTAAATGTTTTCCTTCACTACTGGAAAATCATGCCTACTCCATGACTTCTATGTGATATTACAATAGAGCTTCTAACCAGGGCATTTACACAAGAAAATAAATTGATCTAAATAAACAAATTAATTGAGAAGGAAGAAGTAAAACTTTCTAGTCTCTCTCTCTCTCTCTCTCTCTCTCTCTCTCTCTCTCTCACACACACACACACACACACACACACATACACACATTCTCTCCCTCTCCTTCTCCCTCTCCCTCTCCCTTTCTCTCTCTCTCTCACACACACACATTCTCTCTCACAACATTCTCTCTTTCTCTCACACACACACACACACATTCTCTCTCTCCCTTCTTTCTTCCCTCTCCCTCCCCTCCCACACACACCAAATAAATAAATACTATAAATAGTTTTTCCATAAACTAGCAAAAATCTATATATATAAAAATAGCAGTTCTATTTAGGATAAAATACTTTGGAATAAATTTGTCAAAAAATACAAGATCATGCCTTGAAAACAATAAAACATGGTGAGAGAAGTTTTCAAAGACCCAAATAAGTGACAAGTTGACTTATCATTATGGATCAGAGGCATATTCTACAAATACAATCTCCTTTGAATCTCGAATTTCTTTGTCAGAGAAACTGGCCATTTATCCAGATATGTTAGCACACACCTATAATCCCAGAACTCAGGAGGCAGAGACAGGTGGATCTCTGAGTTGAAGGCCAGCTGATCTACAGAGGGAGTTTCAGAATACCCAAGGCAGGCTACAAAGAGAAACACTGTCTCAGACAAACAAACAAGCAAGGACAAAAAACAAAGAAAGAAAAAGAAATAAGAAAATGAAGGCGGGAGAGAGGAAGAAAGAGAGCGAGACAGAGAGGGAAGGAGGGAGGGAGAAAGGGAGGGAGGGAGAAAGGGAGGGAGGGAGGGAGGGAGGGAGGGAGGGAGGGAGGGAGGGAGGGAGGAAGAGAGGAAATCCTTAAAGAAATGCAAAAGACCCCCCCTACACACACACACACACACACACACACACACACACACACACACGATAAACAAGTTCATTGGAGGGCTGACATTCTGTTTTGAAACAGCTCAAAGCTCCACTAACCAAAGTCAAATGCTGTTAACAGATTAGAACTGACATCCTAGAAATAAGCCTCATTTCTGGATAGTTCCCGGAAAGTTCAAGGGTCAGAAATCTCACCAAATGGTACTGGGATGATAAAAGTGAAAATGAGCCCAGAAGTCAGGCCATGCCCAGAAATTAACAGAGTGGATTGCAGACCTAAGGATAAGGAAGAAAACTATTTAGAACAGCGTTCTTAGCCTTCCTAATGCTGCGACCCATCAATTCAGTTCCTCATCTTGTAATGACCCCAAACATGTAATTTTACTTCTGTTATGAATCACATTGTACATATCTGATATGTGTTCCATGGTGATCATTTTGCACTCTAAATTTGCTGAAAGTCACTGAACTGTCTCTGCTTAAAGAATGTAATTTTGCTTTGGGCCGACATCAGAAAATATGCTTGAAACAGAAAAAGATACATCATTGGCAAAATCATTATTCCTTACATAATATCTCTACCTCTTTCAGTTCTACAGACTAACATATGAAATCTCAGGAAATACTGTAATTTCAGCTCTGATATAATCAAGTACATTAGGATTTAAGTGATTAACTCATGCTAACTTAACACTGTGTGTAGACATAAAGATCAAAAGCCCTATTCTAATATTGACATATTCTAACATTAATTGAAATGCTTAATATAATCATATCATTCCTCAATATTTATTGTTATTTATATTGTTTTCATTCTAAGATAATAAACTGAGCATCCCTTGTAGGTACAAGGAACTAAAATATATGATATAAACTACCATACAAATCCATGTGCTGCACTCAGGAGAGTTGCCCCTACACCACGCCTGAGCAACACAACAGAGCTGACCCTGAAGGTGTAAGTATGGGAGATCCCATTCTGAGGACATGAAAGCAGAACTGACCCTGCCCCTGGCTCATTGATGAAAGGGGTGAACTTGCCAGAGCACCGCAGGAGAGCTCACACTGGTGTGAAGACAAGAGAGCTCACACTGGTGTGAAGACAAGAGAGCTCACACTGGTGTGAAGACAAGGGAGAGCTGGCAGGCTGATCCATCCTGCCGCTACCCAGGGCCAGAACCAGGGTTATGTGTTAGCTTTCCCCAACATCTATTCCATCTGTGATCTGTGGGAGCACAAGAAGGGACTGGTCATGCAGACCCAAAGCTGCAGGATCTTCATGATATAGGTTACCATAAGATAACCAAAAGGAGTCCCAATAAAAGCAGATCAACAGTGTAGCAGAAACCAGACCAATGACTCTTTGCAATGGACATTTGCAAGTAAAGAATTATGGATAAAAAGGTTTCCTGTGTATCTCACTGTGTCACACTAGAGCTTCCATGATGAGATTGATGTTTCTTCTTCTTTTTCTTTTATCTTTTCTTTTATTCTCTTAAATTTTATTTTATTTTGGTGGGAAGTTGCAAGGGTAGAGGGTTAGAAATGAAGGGACAGAGAAATGAATGGGATGGAGAAGCATGATGTGAAAGGACCTATAATGAATAAATAAAAGGAAAGTTAAAAAACAAACTGCTTTGCTCTTATGAATGCATCTGTCTCACTGCTATTGATAATTTTCTTCCAAGTCTTACTATTTCAGGAGCTGGAACACTGGGTGTGCATTTCTTTTACTATCTTGAAATTATTTGATTCTTTTTAATAATATTAATTTGATATCTGTGTCATTTGCATTTTAAAAATTTTTGAGACAACATTTTTTTTCACCTTATTACCATTTGTCTTCTATTGCAGCACTGAATTTCCCTCTTCTCATCTTCACTGGGGTTCACTGTGTAGCCCTGGCTATCCTGGAATTCACTCTATTCATCAGGCTGCCTTCAAACTCACCAAAATCTACCTGCTTACCCCTCTGTAATGCTGGAACTAAAGCCATGTGCTACTACACTCAGTTTAGTTTACTTTTTTTTTTAATTATAGGGTTTCCTACTTGCAAAATTCCTATTTTTCATCATTTGTGACATAGTTATATACGTGGTTACAATTTTTAAAGTAAATAATTTGTTATTCCTTTGCAATTTTCATCAGTGTATTAATAATTCTCTGGTTTGGGTTTAATATGACTTAATAGCTCCCAACATAAGATATAGCCAATATTTTCTTCTCAAACTGTAAAACTATTTCAATTTTATCTCCTACCCATGTGATATATATCTTTACCTCCTGCTGCAGAAATCACTACTGACAGCACCCTCAAAATAACTCTCCCCATCTTAACTCATGGTGTTACATCCACAATAAGCCTAATACCTACTTCCCCCAGATGCATTCTTCTAGGCTTTCTCCATGGTTCTATCTGTGTACATCCATCTCTCCATCAATGCTCCACTGTTTTACTCAACACAGCTTTATATCAAATCTTGGTGTCTATGAAGGTGGCCCCAGGACCTATATCACTTCCCTTTAAAGAAAGTTTTTTTACCACTCAAAAAAACCACTTTATAATTATGTTACTTAGGCTTTCAGTGAAACTTTACTTATGTTTTTAAGTAAACATGGAGGGTCCCCTAAGCATGGTGAACACATGCTTTCATTCATTGTAAATTGTGCTATGCCATTTGAAGAGGCATTCTGAATGCACTATGAAGTTCTTCCAGGATCCATTAGACTGTTTTAACTTATTTCCTTTTGCTTCTTGAGATTAAGCTTCTCATATCCCCAGTTGGCCTTGAATCCACATTGTAGCTGAGGATAATCCTCCCTCTGTACCTCCTGAGTCTTGAGATTGCTCATATGTACCACCACAGTCAACTTACTAGGTTGTTTTTAAATACATCAATGATAACACTACCATGAATAGGTTTCTTCTTTTATCTATATTATCTGTCTGCTGATAGTCTAAAGGAATAATTTTTAAATTATTTTAAATTGACCTTATGTGAAAGAAACTTGCTGACTTTTGTTAGCTATAGTATGGTCACCTGATCATCCCTCTGCAAAAGTGGTCCTGCACCTCAAACAATGTCCGCTGGAATTATTTCCTTTCTCACCTCCCTATACCTCTTCCATAACTCCCTTCATATATACTTATGTGTTTATTTGGACTTCCAGTAGAATATGCAAAAAACAGTTACAATGTTCAAAATTTCTTTGTTTCTAAGCTTCAAGAGAATGTTTACCATTTCACCATTATTTATGTCTTTTTACTTTTTCATTACATTCCATCATTCTTTTTAAATTCTTAGAAAACTGAATTATATAACTTGTGTGTGAGTGACTGAGAGATAGAGAGATGATAGATAGATGGTAGATAGATAGATAGATAGATAGATAGATAGATAGATAGATAGGTGATAGATAGATAGATAGGTAGATAGATAGATGATAGATAGATAGATAGATAGATAGATAGATAGATAGATAGATAGATAGATGATAGATAGATGATAGATAGATAGATAGATAGATAGATAGATAGATAGATGATAGATGATATAGCTAGAAAGAGAGTTGAAGAATGTGTGTATGTGTATGCATGTGCACCTGAGTAGAAATTCCCATGAAGGCCAGAAGAAGTCATCAGATTCTTTGGAGCTGGGGTTAAAGGCAGTTGTGAGCCTGTTTAAGTGAGTGCTGGAAACCAAATTTGGATCCTCTGCAAGAGCAGTATGTGCTCTTAATCACTGAGCTGTCTCTCTAGCCCAGTTCAGTTTTGTTAAGTATATTTCATTGAGTTAAGAGAGACCATTCCCATATAACCAATTTGCCAAGAATTTCTTTAAATGATAAATTTGAATTGTCTGCTTATTTTGAATTGGTGACAGTTTTGTTCTCCTAATATATCATTAACATGTTATAACACAGATTGTAGATGTTTCCATTTCCGGGGGCAATGCTTCTTATGACATAACTTTTAGATCCATCATGGGTTTTGCTGGTGCTATGTATTTCATTGTTTTCAAAATACATGACGTCCATGGCAACATGAGATGACTTTCTAACTGTACAGGGACCTCAGAAAGCGAGCTAAGAAGAGTCCACTCACTTCTGTTCTCGGAATTCTGTTCTGTGCCCATTCTGTATATATAACTCTGGATACTGACTGTAAAGGAGAACAGAATGTTTGGCTTCCCCGCAAGCTGGACAATCTGAGTTCCATCTCCAGAACACACATGGTTCTAAAACTAAATTCTCCATTTTTTCTCTCTGACCTCCACCTACAAGCCTAGATTCTACCCCTGGAACTCATGTTAGAAGAAGAGAACTAATTCCCACAAGTTGTCTTCTGACCTCACACATGTACCATTATATAGCCTCCCCAAAAATAAACACATAAATGCAATACATTTAAAAAATAGAAGATAAAAACTATTTTTTTTAAAAAATGATGAATTGATTGACAACTTGAATAAAAAGAGCCTCTCAAGAGTAACTTCAAATATCTTATTTGGAAAATAATGTTAAAATAGCCTTAAAATGTAACAAAATTGGTTTTATTTTACAGTACTCTATAAACTTTTTAGTGATGTGATTGCAAAATTATGAGAAATATCATTAAACTCTGATGCAAAGATCTAACTCCAAGTGGAAAGTGGAAGATTAAAACAGCCGCCTGCAACTGCTTGGTTTTGAGAAGGTCGGTTTTACGACTTCAATGCAGAAAAGAGACTTGCCTAGTACACCTTCCCCACCAGAGCAAATGGAGCTACAGAATGGGGGTGGGTGTGGTCAGCGGCAGGGCATGGGCCCTGGGTTCAGTAGCCAGAGATGCAGAAGAAGAATGACGATAGATGCCATGGACCCCCTGCCTGCGGTACCAAGGATACCCAGACTGAGCAGAGTAATTGACACTAGAATTTAAACCTTTCCTTTCTTCTGTGGACACTTATCCTCCATGACATGGAAACACTAGCATTCAAATTCTTACCACCTCCAGAAAAACGAAACTAAACACTAAGATCTATGACGCTGCAGTTACAGCATTTGATGATTCTAATAAATTTCCTCCTAACCAAACTCACTGTAAGAGGGAGTTCTGGTTCAGTGGGAAGTGTGACTAACCACAGTTCTCCAGAGATGCCTTATATGGAAGACACCGGGCACGGGGATTACAACAGGGTCAAAACATGTGCACGGCTTTCCATTCATTCCACAGTCAAAAGTTGCTTTGAGACCTAGTCATCACAATATAACTATCAATAGCCTCGTTTACAAAGTTGTCAATAACCAAGTGTGAGGTCTGGGATTCCCTGGGAGTAGGAGAGACACTGCAGCAGTCCAAACAGACATTAAAACTCTGACTTTCTTCCTTTTATTGTCGTGTAGGATCTTACTATGAAGCCTCGCGGATCTAACGCTTGCTATGTAGACAAGGCTATGAAGACTGGCAATCTTCCTGCCTCAGTCTGTGTGATTAAAGGTAAACACCACTGTGCTTGGCTCACACTCTGACTTTCTTACAATGAGGCTTTAAGACAAAGATTCTCCCCCCTTTAACCACTTTATTTGCTGTAATCCACTTTCACTCATAAGAGTCAATATAAATTTCTATATTCCATTTTATTTTAAGTATGCCAAATGTCCTCAGGAGCAAAGTCTTCCTGGTAAGGAGGTTCCCCCATTAATTAATATTATACAACCTGAAAAGACGGAAGGCATGTTTGCCATCATCGGTTGCAAGTATGTTTATACACGCTAAGAAGGGACGACGGAATGGACAGGGGAATCCTGAAAGAGGAGTCCTTTAGGAAAATGATAGACTCTCTCAAAAATATACCATTTATGAATTATAAAAGCTCATGGGGCTTCAGTGACAGTTTTGATGAGGAGAACTGCATGAAACACAAAGGTTAGATATCCCATCTTCTGTGACAGGTAGAAAGCAGCTGATCTGCTGTCGCACTAAATGGGGAAAACGCTAAAACCAATACTTAAGGGCTTTCACTAATAGCGAGATGGCTGTCTTCCTCCTCTTTGTTTTCCTAGTCTGTCTCCTCCCTCAGCTGTGTCTATGGCAGTTCAGAGTGACAATGGGAAAGAGATGCAGGAACTTGCGGACTGGAAGTTTCCTTCCCCTGCTGATAACCTGGGGGGGGGGGGGGGGCGAGGGGTGAGGTGTTGAGCGTGTTAAGAGTCTTTGACATGTGCTAAAGACTTTCTTTGAAAAGCCCTCCTCAAAAAGGTCACTGTTTTTTAGAGTTCCATGACTAATCTCCACGTAATTAAAGGTGTTTCTAAAATGCCCATTAATGTTATGCTCAAAGACTGCTAGGGGAAAAAAAAACACTTAGTTGTGGAATTCAACACATCTGTAAACTGGGGGCTTCTGGGGAGAGAAACACCCAACCTGTATACAAGCTCCAATCTCTGAGTCCACTGTTCACCTAAATTCTGCAATTCCTCTTTCAACAACCGGAAGGAACACACCACTGAGCTGAGTTGGTTCTGTTGTTTATTGCACCATCTGGCCTAGACACACCAGAACCCTGTTCCACAGGTCCCTGTCATAGAGCCCTGTGCCCTCCTTTCTGGCTAGTGCCCCTAATCCTCAGAACAAAATGCTTGAAGTCTCTTTGCCTTGTTTCCTAATTCCTCTCTCACTGAAAATGTAAGCACCAAAGTCATGTTTTTAAACAAAACTGTTGGAAATTCCTCCCAACACATCTATCCCAGGAGAGCACAACATTCGAGGGGACCTCATTTACAGTAACTTCCAACAGCAACTCTTACTGTTGCAGAGATCGCTGGGCTCGTCTGCAATTTTTCTGGTTCCTAATGTATTCCTGATCTTGAATACAGTCTGCTTTCTCTCTGCAGCTCTCTGATTCAAGAGGGGATGAGACTTGGGCCCACCGCCATCAACTTAGAACCAGAGAAGGTGATTTATGGTTGTGATAACAACACAGAGAAAGTGGTGGCAAGAAGATGGGGAGATCGAGGCTGCCTTTACGTAGCCAGTTCAAGGTCAGCCTGAAGTACTCTTAATAAGTAAGAAAGCAAACAACTAAACAAGGTCGACATAACACAGTGGCCCAGCTCCCTGGTCAGAAGGAGGCCTCTGTTCCCCTGAACCTCTTGCCTGTCTTTGGAGCACGGAAGTGGTCAGATGCTCAGCTCCTTTGTGTGTGTCACTAGTTAGCCTTGGATAGGTCTGAAGCTTCACAGGTTGTCATGCACTCAGAATTCCTGATTCTTCCCCTCACGTTTTCCTGCTTCTCTGAAAACTGTCATCAGCCTCTTTGCCAGGCAGATCAGGAGTTTAACCCCGAGATTTGGGAACACTGGAGATCCCAGAAGAAGCTCTGCCCAGGAACAGTGTCTCTCCAGAGCCAGACAGAAGACACCAACCACATCTTGCCCTCAGTCTATCAGTCCTGTGAACCCAGTTCTATTGTCACCCCATGGAACTCCAGTGCGACCCTTTGCAGCCTACCCACACCTGGATCTCCAGCACACAGAACACAGGTGAACCAGCAAGCAGGCACGGGGGTGGCAGCTTAAGCCAGCCTTGGGAGTCATCTTTTAGGGGAGGAATAGCTGAGAACACGGTTTCTCAGAGAAAACCCCAGGATAGCATTCCAGGGACACAATTTGGCACTGCACTACAAAACTCTGAGACAAGGAAGCTCCTGAGTCCTGCCACATCTGTCTTTTGCTAGGTCAAAGCTCCTAAATACCACCCCCAACTGTCGTCCTTCCTTTCCACTCAAGGTTCCCTAGTCCCAATCACCACTCCAATTTAGGAGCTGCCAGCAAGGAGCAAATAGCATCCGCTGCCCACGCAGAACCAAGACACCAGCGCAGAGTAGCCAGAGAAGGACTCCTAATTCAGATATCGCCTATGGTGGCCCAGGAAAAAAAGCTAAGTTTTGAGTGGTCGCATGGTCGCTTGATAACTTATCCTCTGTCACCCCTCCAGACCGAACTTGAACCAGTCAAGAACTGATGGGAAACACTCAGCCCGTCACTTGTCGACTGTTGTGCCCCCGCGGCAACCAGGGCGGATTCATCCCTTTACCTTCCGCATTTGGGTCCCCATCCAGATTGCAACCCCGGGTAACTTACCCAGAGAGCCAGCAGCAGCTGTGTGCAGAGGGCTCCGCACCAGGGTCTCCAAAACCCAGCGATGGCCATTGTTCGGTGCACCTCAGAAGGACGCAGGCGGGCCCTAGAGGGGACTGTGAGAGCCAGGGCGCAGGAGGTTTTTCGCAGCTGCTTGTCTAGAAGTCGTTCTGGCCGCTCTCAAGCTTCTTTGCCCAGGAGCGTGTTCTCGTCTGAAACTGGACTGGAGCAGGGAGATGCTGGGTGGCCCCTCCTAGTTATTTCTCAAGTTTTATCACCTCCGGGGCCTCCTTGGAGCTGCCCGAGCCTGCCCTGCGCTCCCCGAGCCGCCAGTGAGCTCACTCCCCAGGAAAGCGGTCCCGGTCCACCCTCTGCCCCCTCTGCCCGCTCTCCCATGCCCCTCTTCTGCCTCGAAGGGGTTGCCGCCCAACCTTCCCCGCGTTCCCTTCGCTGACACTGCTCTGAGCATCCCCACTCCCAAACGCGGACCCGCCTGCTCTGAGTCTACTCGGTGCCAGGAACACACCTGATTCGGATCATGGGATCCTCCCATCCAGTCCGCTGTGTGCAAAATCTGGGCAACCACTTCACAAGTTGAAACAAAACCCGGGCAGTCTCTCCAAATCTCATTAACATGATAAAATAAACCACTGAAGGAAAATTGTCCCGAATGCCATGGATTATCTGTGCCAGATATTAAAATCAGAGAAAAGAAGTGCTTACCTGACCATTTGTCCATACCCAAAATGACTACCTTTGCGCTTTAATTACCGGCAATATTTGTGACCTTCTATGGGCTCACTAAGAAAAGAAAGCAAAGAAGGAAAGTGGTAAGGAATGAAAGAAGAAAAAAAAAAAAAAACATGTTCTTTCACTTATTGTTCAAATGGGGTTTTGATTTAGGGTTTTGCTTTTTTGTTTGTTACTTTTTGAGTTTTTGCTGTCTGTTCATTTGCTTTTGTTTTTCTTTTCTTTCTCTTTTTTAAAATGTGATTTACTAAGATAAAAAATTTTCAAATTTGGTCACAGGAAAATCTCCCAAACAAAATGTTCTCTAAAATGGGGCTTGCAATATCACCATCATTCAACAGACATTTACAGGGATCAAAAGCCATCAACATTACCCTAAAACCTGGAAAAAGAATTCACACAGACCCGACTTCTGTTCAAGGTGACTCAAAATTTAGGTGGGAAAACCCTTGGTTACTGGCTTGTGACAACAGAGGCCATACTCTTGGAACTCTGCTGGCAGAATTCAGAAAGAAATCTGTCTCAGATATGTTGCTGATTTCCAAAACCCAATCAAAATCCATGGTCTGAGCCCTGGGTCAGCCCATAGTAAGGTGCAGAGCATGTGACTGCCTTTATTCACCCTACCATGCTTACTTCAGAGAGCATCCTTATCTAAGCCATGCATTTTCTCAAAGAGTGGGACTTCCCTGAGCTCTCAAGACTCAGATCTTCCTAGGTTTTGCTCCCTAGTCTCATTCCTGACACATGTAAGCCACTATCAGCTGAAGTCTGCGGGGAAGGCCTTCTAGTCATAGAGACAGTGTTCCAAATTTCTCCCCTTTGGAGATTTCCAGCTCCTCTTCTCCTGTCTTTCTTTGCCCATGACCTCAGGGAAAACTGTGTCATCTTCTCCAGTCTCAGTCAATGTTCGGGAGCCAGCATAGAGCTGGCTTTTGTGCAGTACAGGGAGGAAAGGGCATGCCAGCACAGAGATGTCGCTCTGTCCCTGTCAGTACTCTTCCTCTAGTTGAAGGGCTAAGAAAGACACTTTATAGCAGGCTCTTAGCTCTGTGAAGAGCAAGGATGCTTGAGATAAGAACAGAAAGAGGGTAGGGGTGGCAGGGCGGGGGGAGTGATCCAGCAGAGGTAACAGCAGCAAGACCAGAGCGTGAGAAGCATTAGAGAGACTTGGGCAAGCTTCTTACATGTTGGAGACCGAAGGGGCTGTTGGTTCAGAAGAGCTAGGGGGAAACCCCTGTGACTGGCTCATGGCAAGCCATACTGAGGAGCAAGAATTTGTCCTGGAAGAAATGGTAATTCATTCAACTTCAAGGTATGAAAGGGATTACTAGGGGTTTGTAATGAGCTGTCACATTCATTATCCACGATTCCCTTGATCATTATGAAATGTGCATGTCTCTATACACAGACACAAATGTAGATATTTTTGATGTATTCAGCTCTACTCTAAATGCTCATAAGTATTTAATGCCCTTAACTAGCTCTTTTGATTAACTACATTCTAACTGGTGATGAGTGTCTACCAAGTGGCTAAAACTTCAGCAAGACTGTGTCTTTGGTTTTTTGCACTGATAGGGAATACTGATAAGTCTACCGATAGCACAGCTGCTTTGCAACAAACAGGCTAGGCCCCTCCAAAGCCAGTACGTGCAGTAAGATCAAAACCTAGTGCCATTGTCTTTGGCTTCTCAGCAGCCCTTATTGTCCACCATGCTTAGGGAGTCCGGTTTTATCCCATGCTATATCAGTCCCAGTCCAGCTGGCCTTGGTGAGCTCCCATTAGATCAGCCCCACCATCACAGTGGGTGGGTGCACCCCTCACGGTCCTGACTTCCTTGCTCATGTTCTCCCTCCTTCTGCCCCTCTTTTGGACCTTGGGAGCTCAGTCCTGTGCTCCAATGTGGGGATCTGTCTCTATCTCCATCCATCGCTAGATGAAGCTGCTATGGTGATATGCAAGATATTCATCAGTATGGCTATAGGAACGGGCCATTTCTGGCTCCCTCACCTCAGCTGTCCAAGGAACTAGCTGGGGATATCTCCCTGGACACCTGGGAACCCCTCTAGAGTCAAGTCTCTGCCAACCCTAAAATGGCTCCCATATCCACCCTTCCTTTATCCCAACCATCCCATTCCCCCAATCTCTCCCCATCCTCCCCTTCACACTTTTCTCTCCCCATCTCCCCTTACCCCTATCTCACCCCTCCCCCAAGTTCCCAATTTTTGCCCAGCAATCTTGTCTACTTCCAATATCCAGGAGGATAACTATATGTTTTTCTTTGGGTTCACCTTCTTATTTAGCTTCTCTAGGATCACGAATTATAGGCTCAATGTCCTTTATTTATGGCTAGAAACCAACTATGAGTGAGTACATCCCATGTTCATCTTTTTGGGTCTGGGTTGTCTCACTCAGGATAGTGTTTTCTATTTCCATCCATTTGCATGCAAAATTCAAGATGTCATTGTTTTTTACCCCTGAGTAGTACTCTAATATGTATATATTCCACACTTTCTTCATCCATTCTTCCATTGAAGGGTATCTAGGTTGTTTCCTGGTTCTGGCTATTACAAATAATGCTGCTATAAACATAGTTGAACAAATGCTTTTGTAATATGGTAGGGCATCTCTTGGATATATTCCCAAGAGTGGTATTGCTGGGTCCTGGGGTAAGTTGATCCTGAATTTCCTGAGAAATCACCACACTGCTTTCCAAAGTGGTTGCACAAGTTTGCATTTCCCCCCTGCAATGGGTGAGTGTACCCCTTACTCCACAACCTCTCTAGCAAAGGCTATCCTTGGTGTTTTTGATTTTAGCCAACCTGACAGGTGTAAGATGGTATCTCAAAGTTGTTTTGATTTGCATTTCCCTGATCACTAAGGAGATTGACATCTAGCAACTCTTCACCAGTAGCTAAGATTTCTATATCTAGTTCTTCAGGCAATAGAAAGAGAAAGACACTGGACCTGGCTTGGGATTTTGAAACCTCAAAGTCACCTACCTTCCTATCCCTACCATGTGACAAACTTCCTCCAAAAAGTGTCACACCTCCTAATTCTTCTCCAGCAGTGCTGCTGCAAGATAATTTTGATAAGCATTCAAATATATGAGCCTAGAAGGCCATGTTTATTAAAACCACTACACATGGACATTTGTATTTGTGTGTTTCAAAACATGTTTACCTTCATAAGGTGAATTTTATTTGAGTGAACATATAAATAAATAATATTTATATATGTTCTATAAATATTTGCTAAATGCTTTATGTATAAAATTTTTCTTTTTTTCAATTCTCATGGTTTATTTTTTTTTATATTTAAAAATTTCCATCTCCTTCCCTCCTCCTCCCCCTCCCTCTGCTCCTCCTCCCACTTCCTCGCCCCTCCTTCACCCCTTCCCTCCCCTTCCCCTCCACCCATACCTCCCCTCCCTCCCTCCAAGTCCAAGGAGCCATCAGGGTTCCCCACTCTATGCTAAGTAGAAGGTCCTCCCAACTACCCCCAGGTCCAGGAAGGTGATCGACCAAGCTGAGAAGGCTCCCACAGAGCCCGTCCATGAAGAAGAATCAGAGCCCAGAGCCATTTTCCTTTGCTTCTCAGTCAGCCCCCGCTGTTGGCCACACTCAGAGAGACGGGTTTGGTCGCATGATCCATCAGTCCCATTCCAACTGGAGTTGGTGATCTCCCATTAGTTCTGTCCCACCGTCTCCATGAGTGAACGCACCCCTCTCGTTCCTGACTTTCTCCCTCATGTTCTCGCTCCTTCTGCTCCTCATCGGGACCTTGGGAGCTCAGTCCAGTGCTCCAATGTGGGGCTCAGTCACCTTCCCCATCTGTCGCCAGCTGGAGGTTCCCTCACGGTCCTGACTTTCTTTCTCATGTTCTCTCTCCTTCTGCTCCTCATCAGGACCTTGGGAGCTCAGTCCGGTGCTCCAAGGTGGGGCTCTGTCATTTTCTTCATCTATCGTCAGGTGGAGGTTCTATGGTGATATGCAAGAAATTCATCAGTATGGCTATAGGAACTGGCCTTTTCAGGCTCCCTCTCCTCAGCTGCCCAAGGAACTAACTGGGGGCGTCTCCCTGGAAACCTGGGAACCCCTCTAGGGTCAAGTCTCTTGACAACCCTCAGGTAGCTCCTTAAATTAAGATATATGCTTCCCTGCTCTCATATCCACCCTTCCTATATCCCAAGCACCCATTCCTCCGAGCTCCCCCCATTCTCCCCTTCACACTTTTCTCTCCCCATCTTCCCTTGGCCCAGTCTTGCCCAACCCTCAAGTTCCCAATTTTGCCTGGCGATCGTGTCTACTTCCAATATCCAGGAGGATTACTATATCTTTTTTGGGAGTTCACCTTCTTATTATCTTCTCAAGGATCCCAAATTTATAGGCTCGATGTCCTTATAATTCATGGCTAGAAACCGATTATGAGTGAGTACATCCCATGTTCATCTTTATGGGTCTGGGTTACCTCACTCAGAATAGTGTTTTCTATTTCCATCCATTTGCCTGCAAAATTCAAGATGTCATTGTTTTTTACCGCTGAGTAGTATTCTAGCATGTATATATTCCACAGTTTCTTCATCCATTCTTCCACTGAAGGGCATCTAGGTTGTCTTCCAGGATCTGGCTATTACAAATAATGCTGCTATGAACATAGATGAGCATATGCTTTTGTTGTATGATTGGGCATCTCTTGGGTAGATTCCCAATAGTGGAATTGCTGGGTCCTGGGGTAGGTTGATCCCGAATTTCCTGAGAAACCGCCACACTGCTTTCCAAAGTGGTTGCACAAGTTTGCATTCCCACCAGCAATGGATGAGTGTACCCCTTACCCCACAACCTCTCCAGCAAAGGTTATTATTGGTGTTTTGGATTTTAGCCAATCTGACAGGTGTAAGATGATATCTCAAAGTTGTTTTGATTTGCATTTCCCTGATAGCTAGGGAGGTTGAGCATGACCTTAAGTGTCTTTTGGCCATTCGAACTTCTTCTGTTGAGAATTCTCTGTTCAGTTCATCGCCCCATTTTTTAATTGGGTTAATTGGCATTTTACCGTCTAGTCTCTTGAGTTCCTTATATATTTTAGAGATCAGACCTTTGTCAGTTGCAGGGTTGGTGAAGATCTTTTCCCAGTCAGTAGGCTGCCTTTGTGTCTTAGTGACAATATCCTTTGCTTTACAGAAGCTGCTCAACTTCAGGAGGTCCCATTTATTCAATGTTGCCCTTAATGTCTGTGCAGCTGGGGTTATGCGATAGGAAACGGTTCCCTGTGCCCATTTGTTGTAGAGTACTTCCCACTTTCTCCTCTATCAATCTCAATGTGTTCAAATTAATATTGAGGTCTTTAATCCATTTGGACTTGAGTTTTGTGCATGGTGATAGATATGGATCTACTTTCATTCTTCTACAGGTTGACATCCAGTTATGCCAGCACCATTTGTTGAAGATGCCCTCTTTCTTCCATTGTGTACTTTTGGCTCCTTTATCAAAAATCAGGTGTTCATAGGTTTGTGGTTTAAGATCCGGGTCTTCTATACGATTCCATTGGTCAACTTCTCTGTTCTTATGCCAATACCAAGCCTGTTTTCAATACTGTAGCTCTGTAATAGAGTTTGAAGTCAGGGATGGTAATGCCTCCAGAAGTACCTTTATTGTATAAGATTTTTTTGGCTATCCTGGGTTTCTTGTTTTTCCATATAAAGTTGATTATTGTCCTCTCAATCTCTGTGAAGAATTTTAATGGGACCTTGATTGGGATTGCATTGAATCTATAGATTGCTTTTGGTAGAATTGCCATTTTTACTATGTTGATCCTCCCAATCCACGAGCAGGGGAGATCCTTCCATTTTCTGGTATCCTCTTCAATTTCTTTCTTCAAAGACTTAAAGTTCTTGTCAAATAAATCCTTCACTTCCTTGGTTAGAGATACTCCCAGATATCTTATGCTATTTGTGGCTATTGTGAAAGGTGATACTTCTCTGATTTCCCTCTCTGCTTCCTTATCCTTTGTGTATAGGAGGGCGACTGATTTTTTGGAGTTGATCTTGTAATCCTGCCACGTTACTGAAGGAGTTTATCAGCTGTAGGAGTTCTTTGGTGGAGTTTTTGGGGTCGCTTATGTATACTATCATATCATCTGCAAATAATGAAAGTTTAACTTCTTCCTTTCCAAATTGAATCTCCTTGATTCCCTTATGTTGTCTTATTGCTATTGCTAGAACTTCAAGCACTATATTGAAGAGATAAGGAGAGAGTGGACAGCCTTGTCGTGTTCCTGAATTTAGTGGGATAGCCTTGAGTTTCTCTCCGTTTAATTTGATGTTAGCTGTCGGTTTGCTGTAAATAGCTTTTATTATATTTAGGAATGACCCTTGTATCCCTACTCTCTCCAAGACCTTTATCATAAAAGGGTGCTGAATTTTGTCAAATGCTTTTTCAGCATCTAATGAGATGACCATATGGTTTTTTTCCTTCAGTTTATTTATATGATGGATTACATTGATAGATTTTCGTATGTTGAACCAGCCCTGCATCTCTGGGATGAAGCCTACTTGATCGTAATGGATAATTTTTCTAATGTGTTCTTGGATTCGGTTTGCCAGTATTTTATTGAGAATTTTTGCGTCAATGTTCATGAGTGAGATTGGCCTGTAATTCTCTTTCTTGGTTGAGTCTTTGTGTGGTTTAGGTATCAGGGTAACTGTAGCTTCATAGAAGGAATTTGGCAGTGACTCTTGTGTTTCTATATTATGAAATACCTTAAGGAGTATAGGTATTAGGTCTTCTTGGA
>NW_024582272.1:0-22170 GCF_903992535.2 Arvicola amphibius | reverse complement strand
GTTCCAAGGGATCTGATGTTATCTTGTGACATCTAATGTATGCGGTTCATAGGCAAACATACAGGAAATCATTCACATAACTAAATCTAATTTTTAAAAACTAAAAGTTAAGTTGGGTGTGGTAGCACATGCCTTTATTCCCAGCACTCAGGACGGAGAGTGAGTTCAAGACCAGCCTGGTCTATAGAGTAAGTTCCATGACAGCTGGGACTACACAGAGAAACCCTCTCAAAATATCAAAACAAACAAACAAACATAAAAATTGTTTTTATTCAGGCCCAGGACTATGCTCATGGCAACAGAGAAGATAGAAGTTGAGTGTATAGACATACCTGATGTGGGATTCCCCTCTGTATGTTGTGAATACAATTGTTTCATAAAGAAACTGTCTTAGGCCTGTGATAGGGTAGACTAGACCTAGTCAGGGAAAACTAAACTGAATGTTGGAAAAGGTGGCGGAGTCAGGGAGAAGCCATGGAGCAGCCACCAGAGACAGATATGTTGCAAGGCCACGAACCTTGTGGTAAAATATAAAATAATGGAAATAGGTTAAGATGTAAAAGCTAGCCAGTAAGAAGTTAGAACTAATAGGCCAAGCAGTGATTTAATTAATACAGTTTCTGTGTGGTTATCTGTGGTCTGAGCTGCCGGGCGGTCGGGAAACAAACAAGCGGCCACAAATACCCACACATACCCACTCCCACTACTCTGGACTTCAATAGTACATACTCTTCTTCAAGGCTATGACTAAAGTCCACTACAACTGCCTATGCCAGAGCTAGTTCTTTTGCTTTAAACCTGGTTGTTAGATAGAATACTTCCCCAAGAGCTTTCAAAGGATGAGACAAAGGCAGCAGTGCTGAGATATATGCTAAGCCTTGCCTTTCCAGCACTCCTTTCACAGCAATTAATCAAGACATCAGGGTGTTTTCAAATCTGAGGAAAAGCTATATAAAAGACTAACAAAAGAAAAGCTATATAAAAGGCTAATAAAAGACTAAAAGAAGAGAAAGTCTTTTAATACTGAAAAAAAAACAAATCTGTATTTGTTCATGTGTCCCAGTGGTGTGATTTATATAGGACTGATCTCCGTTGATGTAACATACGATTTAATACTGAGAACAACAAATCTGTGTTTGTTCATGTATCCCAGTGGTGTGATTTATATAGGATTGCTCTCCGTTGATGTAAAATAGGAATTGCCTGCCTTTGATCCATCAGAATGGTTTGTTACTGAGTAGATCATGCAGTTGAGAATATGCTGGTCAGCTCCTAATGGCATTTAATGGATCTAAGGCACTATCCTTTGGTACTGGTTGCTCTTAGGGTGAACTGACAGGTATAGACTAGGATTTCTGAATATAAGATCAAGAAGTAAAAATTCTGATTATCCTGCTATGTACCTATCTACCTAAGCTACAACATGGTTGGAACCTGAATGTTTTCATTGGTATAATTAGTTAGCTTTTGTTAGATGATTGATTCTACCCCTATGGAAATCAACTACAACTTATATTCTAACTAGTGCCTTTGCTAAGTTGCAAACAATTGGAAGCCCACACAGCGCAAGACATTAGGGTCAGCTCACTGTAGCCAGGCTCAAGGCAACCTGAGTTGCCTGGTATTCTATCTAGTACCTTCACTAACATGCTAAACTTGAAGACCCTTTTTCCTCAAAAGTCTGTACATGTATTTTCCTTTGTTCTCATTTTTTTTTGTTACTCCTACTCCAGATTCCCCAGCAGCAGGCAGCATCACTAAAGGATGTTTCCCTTAAATCTGATTCAGTGCATCTCTCTAGTGAATCTCAAAAGAATCTTTATTACTTAAAACAGTTTTTATTCCATCTACAGATATAGAGAATGTCATTTTGGCATATTAAAATTCTTATTATATACATATTTAGGAAGTTATAAATTATATAGCTCAGAAAATTTCCCTAAATTCTAAAGTAGGGTGTTACTTATGATAAAAGAAAGGAGCAAACTCCCCCGTGAGAGCAGCTGGCTTGTATTTCCGTCTGCTCTTTTCCACAGAACTAAAGATTCTTCTATCATTAAAAAAAGTCAATAACAAATTATAACATGAAAAAGCAGAGGTGGCAGAATTAAAAAACAATTTCAAAACAAATTTAACATCCTGATTTTGCATACTGAATAAACATCTTCAGGACTGGTACAGCATTTAAATTCCCAATCTGCAGAAGAGTTTGCATGGCAGTCCTGAGAAAGTGATAGCTAAGACTATGACAGTATTCCTTGGAAACCACAGAAGCCAGTGACTGACCTGTGCTTTACTGAGGTTTATTCAGGTACAGTGAGTCCAGACCTTTACATTCCCTCATTTTAAGGATGCAAACCCAGTAAAAAAAAAAAAAGTGGGATTATCTTTTAATGAAAACTCCAGGAGTTTCCATGGATATTTTCTATAAACTTTAACAAGGCCAAAACAAAGTATGCAGGCTTTTACTAAGAGCACGTTAGTCATTTCAGTTCAACACAAGAACTGTTCAAACAGTTCAACACGAAATAAAATCGCTTAGATAGGCTAGGTGATAAAAATATTGGAATACACGCAGTAATAATTTTTATGTATACAATATTCTGTCTGTGTGTATGCCTGCAGGCCAGAAAAGGGCACCAGACCCCATTCAGGTTGTTGTGAGCCACCATGTGGTTGCTGGGAATTGAACTCAGAACCTTTGGAAGAACAGGCAATGCTCTTAACCTCTGAGCCAAGTCTCCAGCCCCTAAATAAATATTTTTTTAAAAATCCTTTCTAAAGTCTGGCGGTGGTGGCACAGACAGATCTCTTGTGAGTTTGAAGCCAGCCTGGTCTACAAAGCAAGTTCCATGACAGTCAAGCCTACACAGAGAAACCCTTTGTGTGTGTGGGGGGGTGCTTTCTATCACAAATAAATACCAAAGGAAAAGTGTGGTAAAGGTTACACATATCTTTCAATAAAAAAGTGCATATACTTTAAATATAGAATTATACAGTGAGAAAATAAGAGTCTTAGGAGGTTAGCAGAGAAGTTTGGACACACGTGCATCTTTTTTTAATATTTATTTATTTATTATGTATACAATATTCTGTCTGTGTGTATACCTGCAGGCCAGAAGAGGGCACCATACCCCATTACAGATGGTTGTCAGCCACCATATGGTTGCTGGGAACTGAACTCAGGACCTTTGGAAGAGCAGGCAATGCTCTTAACCTCTGAGCCATCTCTCCAGCCCCACATGTGCATCTTTTATAGTTTAAATAATTATTGTATTGGAATAGTTTTTCAGACTTTATAGATATACTTTTAAATATCTAAAGGCAACATCCTAAACTGTGTGGAATTTGATTTTAAATAATTGAATAGAGAAAGAGAACAGAAGAACCATAGTATAAACTGATCACTGTTGAAATGAGTGACAAAGACTTATTGTATCTTATCTTCTTTGCACATGCTTAAAATGATCCATAACAAAAGCTTTAAAGAGGAGAATGAAAAGACTTTTTAGAATAATTCACAGAATAAGGACCAAAACAAACCTATTTATCTCTCAAAGGTAAAAATCTAAAAGGGAAAAAAATCTGAAGCTGAAGAGATGGCTCAGAGGTTAAGCGCACTGATTGTTCTTCCAGAGGACCTAGGTTCAATCAATCCCCAGGCCACAACTGTCCATATTTGTAGTTCCAGAGGATCCAGAGACCTCTCTAGACTCCATCAATACCAGGCAGGAATGTGGTGCAAAGACACATACACATGCAAAACATCCATACGACATGTAAGTTGTATGGATAAGTACAACTTAAATAAATAAAAAACCTTGGTGAGTTTGACAAGCATCCTCCCTAAGCATACAATATTACTTAACAAATGACAAAACAAGCACAGAAGTAAGTCTTGTTTATGTTCACAAAACAAAATATCAGAGCCAAAACTGGACCAAACAATTAGAAGCCACAAAGGCTAAGAAGATCTCAGAACTAAACTACATAAAATGTTTTTAGAAGATCTGGAGAGTCTTCAAATTGCATGAAAACTCATCAAAAGAGTAGAATGCAATTGGTTGGTACTCCCCACATTTGGGAGGCAGAGGCAAGTGAATCTCTGTGTTTGAAGTCAGCCTGGTCTAACAGAACTTGATTCCAGGACAGCCAGGTCAACACAGAGAAACTTGGCCTTGAAAATCCAAAGTAAATATATAAATGAATAAATAAGTAAAATGCAAAGCAGAAAGATCTTAAAATGTGTCCAATGATGGTGGGAAGTCATGTTTTGAGGGACTAACTGCTAGAGTAGGAACAATAGGATAGGGCCAAAGATCAGTGATGCACTGGTTAGCCACCTCAGCAGGGAGATGAGTTCCATTTGTGAGCTGTGCACTTAGTAGCTATCTGATTCAAAGTATAGAAGTTATTATTTAACAAGTTCATTATCTACTCATGAACTGATAATGCATACCAAAATATCAATTTTTTTAAACAACTATTCTTTGAAACAATAAAAATAAATTTTTTTGGTTTATTTTTTTATATTTAAAAATTTCCATCTCCTCCTCTTCTCTTCCCTCTTCCCTCCCCTCCCCTCATACCTCCCCCTCCCTTTTCAGGCCAAGGAGCCATCGGGGTTCTCTACTCTATGTTAAGACCAAGGTCCTCCCAACTCTTCCCAGGTCCAGGAAGGTGATCAACCAAGCTGAGAAGGCTCCCACAGAGCCCGTCCATGCAGAAGAGTCAAAGATCAGCACCTTTGTCCTTGGCTTCTCTGTCAGCCTCCACCATCGTCCACATTCAGAGAGTCTGGTTTGGTCTCATGTTCCATCAGTCCCAATCCAACTGGGGTTGGTGATCTCCCGTTAGTTCTGTCCCACTGTCTCCATGGGTGAACGCACCCCTCACGGTCCTGACTTTCTTTCTCATGTTCTCTCTCCTTCTGCTCCTCATCAAGACCTTGGGAGCTCAGTCCGGTGCTCCAATGTGGGGCTCAGTCATTTTCTTCATCTATCGCCAGGTGGAGGTTCTATGGTGATATGCAAGAAATTCATCCTTCACTGGAAGAATGGATGAAGAAACTGTGGAATATATACATGCTAGAACACTACTCAGCGGTAAAAAACAATGACATCTTGAATTTTGCATGCATGCAAATGGATGGAAATAGAAAACACTATTCTGAGTGAGTTAACCCAGACCCAAAAAGATGAACATGGGATGTACTCACTCATAATCGGTTTCTAGCCATAATTAAAGGACATCGAGCCTATAATTCGGGATCCTTGAGAAGATAATAAGAAGGTGAACCCCCCCCAAAAAAGATATAGTAATCCTCCTGGATATTGGAAGTAGACACGATCGCCAGGCAAAAATTGGGAACTTGAGGGTGGGGCGAGACGCGGCCAAGGGAAGATGGGGAGAGAAAAGCGTGAAGGGGAGAATGGGGGGAGCTCGGAGGAATGGGATGCTTGGGATACAGGAAGGGTGGATATGGGAGCAGGGAAGCATATATCTTAATTTAGGGTTTTCAAGAGGGTTGAAAACCTGAGGGTTGTCAAGAGACTTGACCCTAGAGGGGTTCCCAGGTTTCCAGGGAGACGCCCCCAGTTAGTTCCTTGGGCAGCTGAGGAGAGGGAGCCTGAAAAATAAATTTTATTAAGACCAAAATGGTTTAATTTTAATGTTAAAAATGAGATTTATCTTTCTGTCAAGAAGAAAGGCTTCAAAATTAAACAGTAGGGTTAATTTAACAGGGACACAACCAGAGATCATGAAAAAGGATTCATGTATATATAAAAAAAAAACCCAGGGAATGTCAATAACATAAAATCTTTTCATCAATACTGACTGTCACTTAGTCTACCTAGAAAAAAAAACATAATTAGTAAAACAATGTAATCTCATTTACCTTTTCTTATTCTGAAAATGCTGAAAATTATAAAGTTTGATATATTTTTTAAACAAGTCATTTAAAATTATTAGACAATCATATTAAAATTTCATTTAAACTTTTGGCTAAAGTACTAACTAGTGACTATGTTCAAAAGTATCTGGATACAATAAAGTCCCTTTTTATTGGAAGGGTTGTCTATTTTTAAAAGATGTTTCTGTCAATTACATAAGCCTGGAAGCTATTTTAAAATTTCATAGTAACATTTTAAAATATGTATGTGTGCATGTTTGTGCACATATATATGTACAGATGCATACTTTAATAATGTAGAAGTGGCTGACGTGCAACTCTATGTAGATCAGATTGGCCTTCAACTTGGAGATCTAACCAGGAAGTTAAGGAAAATTCCAGTGAAAATTAGATGACTTTTAAGGAATAATTTGATTTTTAAATAGCCGAAATTGGGGCTGGAGAGGTGGCTCAGTGGTTAAGAGCACTAACTTCTCTTCCAGAGGACCTGAGTTCAATTCCCAGCACCCATATGGCAACTAACAACTATCTGTAACTCCAAGATCTGATGCCCTCACACAGGCAAACATGCAGGAAAATGTCAACACACATAAAATAAAAATAAATAAAATAAAATACCTGAAATTGTATTAAAAGAAAAAAGCCTGAATAGAAAATGTAAAACTGCAGGCTGTGACCTGAGAACATAATCACAAATACCTAAGTTAACTTAAATAGACTGAAGATGCTTCTCTGGCCATTGCCAGTATCTTCAAAGTATGGATCCTTACTTGAGAAGCACCCTCAATTAGTATCAATGACCTAAAATCTAACTTTCTATGCAAAACCCACATGAAGGAAGTCCAAGAAAATTATTTCTGAATAGCAAAAATCTTACAGAGTTAAAATGGTTTTTAAAAGCATGGGGACCCGAATCATGTGCTTTTGGGTTTCAAATTCACACCTATACCAGTTCTCTCATCAGTGAAAGGGAATCATTACAATACCCACCTTGCCAGACTCTAGTTAGTATCAAATGAGATAGTGCTGGTATGTGCAAACACAATGGTAATCATATAACTACATCAAATCAATAAAAATAAAATCATAAAAGGCTGCTGAAAAGTTTAATGTCCTCACAAAAGAGTCCTTAAAACAAAAACAGCATTAAGGTCAACTGTTTCCAAGTAAAATGACTCCATGGTTAAAGCACAGGCCACATGATCCGGTGGACCTAAATACAACCCTAGGTAGCTATGGAAAGGTGGAGAGAGAAACCCAAATCTACAAAGCTGTCCCCAGACCTCTATAAAAGTACCATGGCACCCGTGTGTCCCACACATCCTACACACAAAAAAAAGTTTTATTTTCCTTTTATAGGCACAATCTTACCTATATAATTTTGAGATCATTGAAGATAATATCAAAAAGCACATTGTTAAGTTTTTAATAGTAAGCCAGTGGTCAATGTACTCAAATCTGAAAAACTATGGAAAATATAAAATCTCTTACATGTTTTTAAAATTCAGGATTGGGAGGTTGTTAGGGTGTTTTGTTTTGTTTTGCTTTGAGACAGGAAATCTCTATGCAGCCCTGGCTTGCCTAGAACTCGCTTAGGATGGACTTGAACTCACAGAACTCTCTCTCCATCTGCCTCTGCTCTCAAGTGCTGGCACTAAAGGCATGTTCCACCTATGAACAAACACACTAGCCATTTGAGGTCATAATGCTGGAAACAAATTTTATCATCACGTATTTTTAAGTACAGAACTAAAAGCAATTACCTTTGTACAATAAAGCATCCAACGTTCAAAGAGCCTCTCTCTGGCTGCCATTCTGGCTTTCCACTGTGGCACTTCAGTATTTCCTCAGAAAGAAGGTTCAAGACCACAGCATGTTATTTTATTTTTCAAGTTCCTCAGCCATTGCAGTAATACTCAAAGCAGTGGGATAAACAAGTAAGTGAAACAAATACAACTGTCTCGGGTCGGTGAAGGTCAATTTCAGCAGCCACTCTCCCAACACATCTTCATCAGTAGTAGCTGGGCTTGTAAATAAGTCTGCGAATTACAAAAATACCCAACGTTTTTCTACATCCATTTTTTTAAATCCAAATATTTGTCTGCCTTGCTTACCCAATAAAAGGGATAATTTTCTAATCTGATTGGATCTCACATCAACATAAAGTACTAAAATCTTCCAGGCATGTTCACCACCAAAACTACAATAGATGGGAAGAGAAAACTACTCCCTAATAACGTGTTTTCCTTTAACCTTAAAAGACCAGGAACACGGATCAAACATCAAATCTGAGATTTCTAGCCTGCTACTTAAAAGTTGCTGGGAATGTTTGCGGCGTTGCAGGGCAGGGCGTGGGGGAGGCCGGAGGAATTCTGGTTTGTTTGTTTTAAGCATCCACGCTGTGAACGTCACCCCTGTCTACCCGGCCTCCCGGCGGCCGCCTCCGCCCGCCCTCCGGCCCCCTCGCCGCGCTCAGCCCGAAGCGGAGCCGGGCGGGTGGCTGGACAGCGACGACTCGAGGCGGGCGGAGCCGGGGGCGGAGCAGCCCCTCGGCAACCATTCCGGCCTCGGGATTTACCAGGCCCTCCGGCCGCCGCTCCTCAGGGGCCGCTCGGCACAGAAGCCCCGCCCTCGAAGCCCCGCCCCCGGCATGCTCGCGCAGCCGCAGTGCGCTCGGCTCCTGGGCTCCGAGCGGCCGGCCCCAGCCTGGGCACTCAGGTCAGTATTTTCCCAGCTGGACGTGAGGACTGATGTGCTGATGTCGCGCCCCGCCCCTCGCCTGGCGCCTGGCATTGCCTCTGCAGATCAGCTGAGGGCCGGGGACTCTATGGTGATGTGTATAGAGGATTTAGATTTGATTTCTTTGTTGCGATGCGATTGGTCCTGGGACACACCTCCAAGACAAAAATCTTTTCCTTTACTTGTTTTGGTGCCTTTGTACTATGTCTTTGACTACTCCAAAGATATTGCTCCACCAAGAACTTAGAATGACTTCTGTCTTTCCAAAAAAGAAGCAAAGGGCAAGACTCTGTTATTAGGCCCACACAACATTCATAAGGTTGTTTTTTGTTTGAAAGGAGGAGAAAAAGGTAAGATTAACCATCTTTTAAATCTAAAAATTTAAAACACTATTGTGAAAACGTTCAAGCATATACAGAATTCAATGTTATAGCTCAGCTTAGTATCTGAGATACCCTGTATTTGATTCCCATCAAGCACAATGAAGTAAACTTAGCAAAGTGAACTTCCATAAGTAATCACTTAGCTTCAGAAATGATCAAAGACAGCCATAAAAGCATAGGTCTGTGATCCCAGCACATGGGAGATGGAGGCAGAGAGATCAGGAGTCAAAGCTGGCTTTGGCTACATAGCAGCTCTGGGACAACCTATGCCACATGAAAAGAAAAGAGGAGAGGAGAGAAAGGGAGTGAGATGGCCCGCGGGGCCAGCCTGACCTCCTGAGATGAAAGATGGAGACAGGAGGGCCAGCTAGATTGTAATTACCTGTCTACAAAGAGACCCTGCCTCAACAAAATGGAAGGCGGGGACCTGCTCACAAAAATTAGCCTCTGGCATACACACCACACACACACACACACACACACACACACAGTAAATAAATAGATATAAAGCTAAGAATGCCATCATGGGAGTTTCACCATCATGACCTTTATTTTAAAAATCAACCAATGCCCCATTTTACTGTGTGTGGTGTGTCCTTGTGCCACGTGTGTTTGTGCATCCTCAGAGGCCAAAAAACCAATGCCTGATCCCTCTAGGGCTAAGGAGTGGAGGCTGTAAGCCTTCTGACATGGGAATCAGGACATTTTCTGGATGAGCAGTGCGTGTTCCTAACCACTGAGTCACCTTCCACCCTTTTTTCATCTATTACAAATCTACAAACTTTTCTTGTCGAGAACCACAGAATAAATGTTTAAGCTTTGCAGATTATATGGTAGCTTAGCTATCAAAGGGTGAAAGTAGATTGTGTGATACTGTCACCAAAATGCAGAGGTCCTTTTACCTGTGACAACAAACACCAATGAGTAGAAAACAGGAATTGAGTCATTAAGCCACTTTATTCAGAAACCTTGTGATCTGAGGAGACAACAGATTGCCGCTATTTGCCTCCTGATTTCCAGCCAATTGGCTTTAGTGAAATGGAAAGAGAGGCAGAAAACCGTTTCAAACTTTAGTCTTCCTGCTCTGATCAGGTGGTCAGCCTTGTCTCTGAGAGTCGCAGTGCTGCAGCTTCTCTCGTTTCTCTTGGACAGGCTGTGCAGCTGTGCAGTGTGTTCCCAAGGCCACCTGGGCTCAGGGTTTACACCAAAACAAACTTTTAGCACTGCTGAGTCAGCTATTACAATGTGTACTTGCAGACTCTTTTCTATGATATGAAGTACAAATGTGGCTTTATAAGATGTGAGCCTTCCTCTCCCCTGTCAATATGCAAGTGTTCAGTAAAACTCTATTTTCATTGTTTGAGAGTTTTGCTAATACTGTCATATCTGTTTATTCACTATTGCCCCGAGCTACTTACATTCAATCATGACAGAGTTAAGGATAGTTGTTTGCAAATTATACCTTAGGGGTTTGTTTGTTTGCTTTGAGACAGGGTCTCTATAGGTAGCCTTGGCTAGCAGGTAGCAGATTGCTATGTAGCCGAGGCTGGTCTTGCATTCACAGATATCTGCATGCCTCAGTCTCAGAGTGATGGGACTAAAAACAAGCAATACCACATCCAGTTCAGCTTTTTAAAAAAAATTTATTTTACGTGACATTTATGTCTGTGTACTTTGTATGTCTGTGCACCACATATGTTCATGCAGTGCCTACAGAGGGCCTGGACTTACAGACAGGTATTAGCTATCATATGTGTGCTTGGAACTGAAGCAAGATCTTCTGGGAAACAGCCATCTCTCCAACCCCACCTTCAGCTTGTCATACAAAACCACATTTTAAATTGTACTTTCTCCTTTGTCATCTAGCAAAGGTTTTTCCACTCAAGACAGCTTTTTGACTGAGAACTTTTTGCATGAGCCTGGGTGATGTGGGAGTCCCCTCTGTATGCTGTGATTACCATTAACGAATAAAGAAACTGCTTTGGACATATAGCAGGGCAGAATTTAGTTGGGTGGGGAAAACTAAACTGAATGCTGGGAGAAGAAAGGAAGTGGAGTCAGAGAAAAGCCATGGAGCTGATACTGGAGACAGACACCGGAAGCTTGCCTTGCCAGTAGGCCACGAGCCTCGTGGTAAAATATAAAATAATGGAAATTGGTTAAATTAAGATGTAAAAGCTAGCCAATAAGAAGTTAGAGCTAATAGGCCAAGCAGTGATTTAGTTAATATAGTTTCTGTGTGGTTATTTTGGGAGTCTGTGTGGCCAGGAAATGAACAAGCAGCATCCTTACAACACCTGGGTATATAATTACATAAAATAGTTAAACAAATTAAACATTTACTGATAATAAATAATACTGACATTTATTTTAAAACCACTCTTGTATACATGATAAAATTATACCATTTATTAAAGACAAAAGCAATTTTGTATATCTTACATAATATTAAGTATTAGCTGAGTATTTAATACTGCTGGGCATACAGCATCTTCAACGTTAAATTTTGTATTTTTGTTTTTTTGAGACAGAGTTTTCTATATAGCCCTAGCTGTCCTGGAACTAGCTCTGTAAACCAGGCTGGCCTCAGACTCACAGAGATCCTCCTGCCTCTGCCTCCCAAGTGCTAGGATTAAAGACATGCACCACCAATGCTGGAGTTCAATATTTATTTCTACAGTTGCTTTATATACTCATTTTATAATCATCCATTCTGAGAGCATTGATTCTCACAAATACGTAGTACAAAATAGCAGAAGTGGGCTGGCAGAATGGGGGACTCAGTGCTTGCTGCACTAAGTTCGAGGACCTGACTCTGTAGCCCCAGAACCTACAGAAAACCAGAGGTAGTGCATGCCTGTGCATTCTAGTGCCCTGTAGAGCTGAGACTAGGTGTTGACACAAGAGAATTTCTCTCTGTAACATAACACACAGTCCTGTGCTGTGGGAGCACATTCTGCACCTTCAGCAATAGCCTGTAAGACACCAGCCCACTTGGCCATGGTCTCTATGGTCTCTTATACTGTAAAAGCAGCAGTAAACGTGCGACCACTCTCTTCCTTCTGGCTCCCTCTTCTTGCTGCTAGATTCTGTTCCTGTTCACGCAGATGACTGTTATGCAAGACAATGATCTGTAAGTTTTCCCCTTAAATAAATAACTCTTTTATTATTCCTAATTCTGAACTGGTGTGGGATGGTTTGTGACTTACATCATCAGTCCTGGATGCCCGGGAACTGAATTTGTACCCGTGGCTGGCCTTCAACTCATAGAAATCTTCCCATCTCTGCCTCCCAAGTGCTGGGATAAAAGGAGTGTACCACCACCTACAGCTAACAAAAGAATTTCTTGAAGCTAGATGGCCAGCTAGCCTGGGGTACGCAGCGGAGAGAAAACATCAAGATACCCCGTATCAAACAAGATGAAAACAGAAGACAGATACTCAAAGTTCTCTGACCTCCACGAGAATGCCATGGCATGTGTACAGATACACACACACACACACACACACACACACACACACACACACACATTTGAAATGGAAAAGTATGTTTACAGACATTTTAAAATTTGTTGAAAATTCTGACCTAATTCTAATTCAAAATTCCTTTCATGATTTTATTTGAGACTGGGTTTCAAACTAGCTAGTAATAGTAAATAGCTGACCTCAAACTAGCTAGTAATAACCTTGGACACCCAATCTTCCACCTCCTGAGTGCTAGGATTATGGGAGTGCTCTACTAAGTCTAGTTTACATGGTGTTGGAATTGAATCTGGGGCTTCATGCATGCTAGGCAAGCATGTTATACCAACTGAGCCAAATGTCCAACACCCATTTAATTGTTTTCTAAAATAAAACTCAGATCATAGCCCAAATACTAATTTTTTAAATTGCATGTCTTTGCTTACTTATTAGTGAGGGGGATCATAGGACAACCAAGATAATATAATATGTGGGTTTTGCATCTGTGTTCTATGTGTGCTAGGTACACAGAGAAGCAAGAAGAGGACATTAGATCCCCTGGGATTAGAGTTATAGTCAGTTGTGAGCCACCATGTGGGTCCTGAGAGAATCTCTTGGGAGACAGAGGCAGGTAGATCTCACTGAGTTTGAGGCCAACCTGGTCTACAAAGAGAGTTCCAGGACAACCAAGACTTGCACAGAGAAACCCTGTTTCTAAAAACAAACAAAAAAAATTTAATTTTTTTTTTAAAAATTACCTTTCTCATACACTCAAATCCAATTTTTAGGATGCATCTTCACAATATATCTGGAATCTAACCATTTCTCCATTCCTCCACCACCACTACCACCTGTAGGTAAGTTACACTGTCTTTTCTGGATTGCTGTAATAGCCTTCCTACCAATCTCGTTGCCTCTGGTTATATACCCCCACCTCTACCCACTCTATCCATCGGATTATTCTCAACAGGGAATTTTAAAAATAAGCTTTTTTTCTTTTTCAAATTCTTATTAAAATGAATAGAACATTTAGAGATTAGCCTTTTATAAAAAAGCCTCTTTCTATTTTTGTTTTTGTTTTGTGTTGTTAGAAACAACACAGGGTTTCTCTGTGTTGCCCTGGCTGTCCTGGAATTTTATTTGTAGGACTCAGAGATCCACTCTGCCTCCTGAGTGTCATCACCACTCTCTTGAAGGCTGGGGAGGTGGCTAATTAGGCAATAGTGCTTGCCGCACTAGCACAAGGACCTGAGTTCAAATCCTCCAAATTCAGGTGTAAAAGCCAGGTATGGCTGCATGCGTGCCTGAGACCCCCAACACTGTGGAGGGCCTCCTCCACTTCAGAAACTGAGACAGGAGAATCGCCAGCACGTGCTGGCCAGTCAGTCTAGCTCCAGCTTCAGCCAGAGACCTTGCTTGAAGGGAGTAGGGTAGTGATAGAACAGAGCACCTGATGTTTTCCTCTGGGCTCCACATGTGCACACATGGGGTGCACATCTTCATGCATGCTTGCCCATGGGCCTCCTGCACACACGCACACGCACACACACACACTCATGCATGCACACACATGCGCGCACACACGCACACGCACACACACACTCATGCATGCACACACACAGGCACACACACACTCATGCATGCACACCCATGCGCGCACACACGCGCACACACGCGCACACACACGCACACAGAGAAAATATTTTGTGCCATATATATTACTGTATCTGTTGTACTGTCACACATCTCAACTAATTTCTCCCTGCAATTTCTACAGTATGAAACAAAGAATGTACAGTATTTATTTAAAATAAAAACATTTGTCTTTGTTATTTTTAACTGTGTAGATGTGTGTATATGTACATGTGAGTGCAAGTGCCTACAAAAGTCAGAGACAGGAAACTGCTAGACCTGCAGTTACAGGCAGTTGTGAGTTTCCTGATGTGGATGCTGGGATGCTCTTAGGGAAGCACAGCAAGTGCTCCTAACCACTGACCACTGAGCCATCTCTCCCAGATCTCCCTCCCACGCACTTAGGCTATTTTTTAAAAAGAAGTATTTATTTATTTATTTTAGTTTTTCAGGTTTTGAGATAGGGTTTCTCTGTAGCTTTGGCTATCCTGGACCTTCGTATACTGGCCTTGAATTCACAGCGATTCACCTACCTCTGCCTACCAAGTGCTGGGATAAAAGGCATGTATCACCACTCCCCAACTAGAAGTATTTATTTTTATTTTGTGTGTATGAGTGTTTTGCCTACATCTATGTATATGGACCAAATGAGTGTGGGAGGTCCTTCTGTCTGTGTGTTGCTTTTATTGGTTAATGAATAAAGAAACTGGCTTGGCCTGATAAGGCAGAACAGAGCTAGGCTGGAGGTGGGGAACTATCCTGAATGCTGGGAGAAAGAAAGTTGAGTCAGTGAGAAGCCATGCCAGAGACAGACGTGGGAACTTTATCTGGTAAGCCACAGCCTCATGGAGATACACAGATTAATGGAGATGGTTTAATTTAAGATATGAGCCAGATCTCATGTCTTTTTAATTTAAGTTAGCCAGAAACATGCTTAAGCTATTGACCAAACAGTATTGCAAATAACATGGTTTCTGTGTGATTATTTTGGAGCTGAGCAGCTGGGAACAAATACGCAGCTCCTATAACAGAATGCCTTGTGTCTAAGAAGCACAGAAGTGAGCATCATGTATTGTCGTAGTTTAGGGTTTTTTTTTTTTTTGCAGTATTAAACACTGACCAAAGGCAACTTTGGGAGGAGAGGGCTTGTTTAATCGTACATGTCTGCATAACAGTCCATCACCAATGGCAGAAACTCGAGGCAGGACCCTGAGAAGACCCTGAATGACCAGGAAAACAGGGGAGAAGCCATTAGGCACCTCCTACTTCTTTGGTTCCTTCCTCCACTCTCAGTCCGGGCTTTACTGCTATCTTCCCACCGTCCTCCAAACTTCTATGGTTAATTTTGGTCAGCTCATGGCTAGCTCTGCCCTCTGACTGCAAACAAGTTTTATTTTCAGAATAAAATCAAAATATTACACAACAGAGTGCTTCTGCTTCCTGGTTTGTTCCCCAGGACTTGGAGGTATTTTCTCAGTTAAGATTCCTTCTTAGATGACCCTAGCATGCATCATGTTGACATAAAAAGTAGCCAGCACACATCCCCTTGACTGGAGAATCAAGGCTCAGTAAGACTCCTTAAAACACTTATTTTTACAGTAAGTACATGTATATTTACATGTATTTGAATTTACGTTGTATAGGCGCGCACACACACACACACACACATATACATACAGACATACAAGATTAAAACTAGCTTGCATTTAAGCATAAAGTTAAGAGAGAGAAAGGAATAAAGTGACGAATCAATGCCACCAATGAATAGGAAATTAGATCATAGCCTAGAGGAGAACCTACTCGAGTTACTCTGCTTGTGGGCACAGCATTTGTCCCAGTTGTGGTTTCTATTGCTGTGAAAAACACCATGATCAAGAAGCAAGCTGGGGAGCGAAAGGGTTTATTGGGCTTGCAGTTCCATATCACTGTCCAACACTGAAGGAAGTCAGGATGGAGCTCAGACACGGCCGGAACCTAGAGGCAGGGACTGATGCAGAGGTCGCTGTCCAACACTGAAGGAAGTCAGGATGGAGCTCAGACACGGCAGGAGCCTAGAGGCAGGGACTGATGCAGAGGTCACTGTTCATCACTGAAGGAAGTCAGGACGGAGCTCAGACACGGCAGGAACCTAGAGGCAGGGACTGATGCAGAGGTCACTGTTCATCACTGAAGGAAGTCAGGACGGAGCTTAGACACGACAGGAGCCTAGAGGCAGGGACTGATGCAGAGGTCACTGTTCAACACTGAAGGAAGTCAGGACAGAGCTCAGACACGGCAGGAGCCTAGAGGCAGGGACTGATGCAGAGGTCACTGAAGGGAGCTGCCTACTGGCTTGCTCCACATGACTCTCTCAGCCTGCTTTCTTATAGAATCCAGGACCACCACCTAAAGGATGGCACCATCTATGATGGGCTACCCCTTACTATATCAATCACTAATTAAGAAAATGCCTCACAGGCCTGCCTACAATTGGATTTTCTGGAGGAATTTTCTTAATTAAGGTTCCCTCTTCTCAAATGGCTTTAGATTGTGTAAAAATTGAAATAAAACTATCCATCGCAGTATTTATTAAATTGACACCATGGAATTTTGTTACATGCATAGATTAGTGCATCTCTCAAATCTTATCATAAAAGCTTTGTTTTTTACATAACTGAAGATGAATACTAAGATCCTGAAGTATCCACAGTACAGAGAGTAAGGGTAGAAGCCTACTTGTCATTGGTTCTCCACAAACCACTAATTACCCCATACTCAGTACCTCCTCCCAAGCAGTATCATGGGCAGTAAACCTGTGATTTTGCCAGAGAATGAAGTAGCCTGTCTGTCACATTCTCTGCCCTAGACAGTAGCTTGTTCAGGACCATAGATCTACAGAATTTTCCTTACGTTAATCTCAATGGTACAGTTGTGATAGGGAGAAGCAGAATTCTAGTATTGGGTGACTTGTGACAGGTGCACAAATTTTTCTGAAACATTATTCTTTGTTGTTCATAATAATCTAGCAGTCAGATTATAAGTAAATCTGTATGTTTTCTATATAGTCCTTTATTATTATTATTTTATTTTATTACTTTAAAAATACCTATCCAAATTCCCACTCCCTCCCTATCCCAGCTAGCAGGATGCGAACGGGGGTCCCTGATAAACCTAGAGGAATGAAGGGGCAAGAGACACGAGAAATGATGGCAAGAAGGATTTCTAATCAAGCCGTCCCATTTATTCCCTCTCAGAGGCTGTTATATAGCAAACGGGCAAAGGGGGGAAGGGAAAGGTGTCGCGGGGAGGAAAGGATATCAGGAGACTCAGGTCTGCTGGAATTCAGGTCCAGAGACATCCCCAGCTGATAATACTGAAGGTCTGTGATTGTTGACTAACAAAGGAAGATGCTACTGATTCTGGAGCCTAGTGTCTGCAGGTCTCTGCTAGGAGATAAGATGCCAGGTTTCCTAGACCCTGCGGAGGGGATAAAGGTAAATATTTTTCTTAACTTGTGAGCTTAAGATGGCTGTAAACAAAATGCAGATCTCAAAATACAGGTCTTTGCCTCCAGCACCTCCCCTCCTCCCACTTCCCTCCAACTCCCTCCACAACCCTCCCCCTCCCCCTCCAATCTTAAGTTTAAAGCCCTCCCCACTACATCCAGGTTAAGCAAGGCATACATCCAAAGAGAATCTCAAAAAGCCAGTACATGCAGTAGAGACAAAGTCCAGTGCCATTGTCATTGGCCCCTCAGTCTGCCCTAACTGTCAACCACATTCAGAGGGACTAGTTTGATCCCATGCTCGTTCACTTCCAGTCCAGTTGTAGTTGGTGAACTCCCATTAGCTCAGGCACATTGTCTCAGTGGGTGAACTCATGGTCTTGACTTCCTTGTTCATGTTCTCCCTCTTTCGGTTCTTAACTGGACATTGGGAGCACAGTCCAGTGCTCTGATGTGGGTCTCTGTCTCTGTTTCCATCTGTTGTTAGATGAAGGTTCTATGGTGATATGTAAGATAATCATCAGTCTGACTACAGGGGAAGGCCAGTTCAGGCACCCTCTCTATTGCTTAGGGTCTTAGCTGGGGTCATTTTTGTAGTTTCCTGGGAATTTTCCTAGAGCTACGTTTTTTCTTGCTAACCCCCAAATGGCTCCCTCAATCAAGATATCACTTTCCTTGCTCCCATATCTCTCCTTCCTTCATCTCAATTATCCCATTCCCTCAAACTCTCCACAACCCTACCCTTCTCCACTCCTCTTCCGCTTCTCCCCTTCCTTCTACTCCCCCTCCCTCATGCTCCCAAATTGCCAGGTGATCTTGTCTGCTTCCAGTTTCCAGGTGGATCTATATATGTTTATGTTTTTCTTTGGGTTCACCTTATTACTTAGCTTCTCTAGGATCATAAACCATAGGCTCAATATTTAAAACATTGTTAGACGTACAAGGAGTGTTCACCTAGTAAATTACTATAAGCTGTAATTTTAAAGAATCACCACATTTAATGAGAGTGGATTTACCTTCTTAATAGAATTGGAAGTTTTCCTCAAAGAAATGCAGGGAGCTCTCTTGGAAAGAATCACATTTCTTTTAACATTTCTAAGCACTGTTAGCACATTTATAAGATGTTTTAAGAAACACACATGCGTTTATCTCTAAAAGTAAGACAGTTACCTCAAAAAGTTCAAATCATTGCTACACGTACAAGGAGTGTTCCCCGAGTAACTATATGCTGTAATTTGAAAGAATCACATTTAATGAGAGTCCATTTACCTTCTTAATTGGAAGTTTTCCTCAAAGAAATGCAGCAAGTTTTCTGGGAAAGAATCACGTTTCTTTTAACGTTTCTATGCACTGTTAGCCCATTTATAAGATTTCTTGAGAAACGCACATGTGTTGGTCTCTAAAAAGAGGACAGTTTCCTTAAACTGTTCAAAGCATTGTTAGATGCATAAGGAGTGTTCCCTGAGTAACTATATGCTGTAATTTGAGAAAATCACCACATTTAATGAGAATGTAAAATCGTGAGTTTTTCCCAAAGAAACACATGAAAATTTCTGTGGAAGCATCACGTTTCTTTTAAGATTTCTAAGCACTGTTATTACATGTATATCATTTGAACCGCACATACATTAACCTCTTTAGGGTTAGGGATTAGGGGCTTAGGGTTAGGTTTAGGGTTAGGGTTAGTTAGCACCCCCGGGTGCTGTGCTGAGTTTTTCCGGGTTCTGTCCTGAGTCCTCTCTTGGGTGCTGAAAGGGGTTCCCCAAGACTCAGGCCTGGAATTACAAACATGGCAGAAATGTCACTTCCGGTGCAGCAGCCATCATATCTGGTAGCCACCGCTGGTCATCATGGGAACTGTAGTTTCGGAAACCACCGGAGCGGAGAAGCGGCCTCGCCTCTAAGGGCTGAGAGATGGAGTCTCAGAAACTCGAGGAACTATAAACATTGGGCATAGTAGAGTTCCGTTTCCGTTGTCATGACTTCCGCTATCCGCCGCCGCTTTTCATGGTAATCGTAGTTTGGGCGACCACCGGTGTGGCGAACCGAATTCTCATGGCCGAGCCGCTGAGTCTCGGGGAACTACCAACATGGCAGAAAAGAAAAGGCACTTCCTGTGCAGGTTGTGATCACTTCCTGTGTCTGCCGCACGGTCCTGTGGGAAATGTGGTTTGTCATCCCTCAGTGGACAGTTCCCCGGGAATCGTCACCCAGCACCCGAGCAGGGGTGGAGGACAAGGACCCTCATACTAGGGCTCCGGCTGGCCGTCCCTCTCCCTCCGGAGCCCGATCGCAGGCAGGAGCAGGCAGGCACGTCCGTCCGTGAGTCCGTCAGTCAGTAAGTCTGTCTGTCATCTCCGGAGCCGTGCCCGCTCGCTGGCTCGCTCGGGTCGCAGACTCCTTCTCTCCCCGGAGCGCCCGCCCGCCCGCCCGCCTGCGCTGTCTGTCTCTGATCGGCCGGACAGCGGTCTACCGTTAAAAAAAATGTACTTTTCTCTCATTTCCTAAGGTTCCTTCCCCCGGCCGCCCGCCCGCCTGCCCGGGAAGCGAAGGAGGTTTTTCTTGAAACGTTGTGAAAAGTCCGTGTGGTGCATGCGCACGGCGGGAAGAAAGACGCGAACCCTGGAGAGAGTCAATGAATTTCATTGCAATTTTAATGAATTCCTCGATTACACATTCATGCCGTTTTCAAAATAAAAGTTTTCTTTATGAAAATCCGGAGAGAGAGAGAGAGAGAGAGAGAGAGAGAGAGAGAGAGAGAGAGAGGGAGGGAGGGAGGGAGGGAGGGAGGGAGGGAGGGAGGAGAGAGGGAGGGAGGGGGAGAGGGAGAGAGAGAGATTAGTTAGTTTTGGGAAGCCGCCGGCGTGCAGAAGCGGCTTCCCCTTGCCTTTAAGTGCCCAGAAAGTGAAGTGGCTATTGTCTCAGAGGTTAATAGCACTGCCTGCTCTGCCTGAGGTCCTGAGTTCGATTCCTGCCCATCGCACCGATGAGTATCTCACTGCTACAAATAATAATAATAAAAAAATTGACATGGCCCCCATTAAAAAACGATTTTTTGGACAGGACCCCCCTTTTTATGTTCCCCCTGACGTGTACGGTCAGGAAAAGCATTTGCCTGGAACACTTTTATGTTAGAAAAATGCGATTTTTCACACCCAGCCCACGAAAAAATCCACTTTCTCATCGAAACATCGTCAAAGAACGCTTTTCACTTGGCTTCCTCCCTGCAGAAAAAAAGTTTTCACAGTAACCCCCTCTTACTTATGTTCCCCTTGATGTGTAAGGTCAGGAAAAGCGTTTGCCTGGAACACGATATGTTAGAAGAATCCGGTTTTTGAAACACAATCCACGTAAAAATCCAGCTTCTCATCGAAACACATCTTTTTGCTTGGAACCTTTCCCCTAGAAAAAATATTTTTAACAGAATCCACCCTCTGTTGTGTTCCCCTTGGCGTGTAGGACAAGAAAAAAGCATTCCTCAGAACACGATTTTTTAAAATAATTCCGATTTTTTTACACAAAACCCACTCCAACATCAATTCTTTCAACAACAGGCATCACCACGGAGCAGTTTTCAGTTTGTTTTCTCTCCATATTTTGAAAATTGCTGTCATCGCGGCACTTTTTAAATTAAGTCCAATACAGTGACATGCAAAGCAGCAACACTGGTGGAGTGGCACAGCCCAGTGCTCAAGCTTTCTTAAGAGGCAAAACCTGCAGAATAATCACCTGCTATGTACTTGAAACAAGTCTCATGGAGCTCCACTTGCAAACAAAAGACAAAAGTTTAAGTAAACATTATAAACAAATAGATGACAAAAAGGAAACTATTTTAAAATGAGCTGATGAAAGGGAGTTCATGTGACATAAAAGACTCCCCACCCCCAAGGATTAGCAAATACAAAATCAATCCTCTTTCAACTCAAAAAACTAATCTTAAAAGAGTTACACATAAAATATTTTAAAACTAAATGCAGGGATATTTTTTAAATGGAATGATTTATAAATTGTTACCATTTAGAAGTTTCTTCCCCTTCTCCTCTCTTATATACTTTTGTGCTTAAAGAAGTACATCTTCATAACATACAGTAAACTTTGAGAGTTGACTGGCAATTTTTCTTTAGGTTCTTATACACACAAACTGTCTCTCAGAAGATTCTAAATCTAAAGTTCTTTTACTGTAAGTGTCACAGACAAGTTCAGAAGTGTGGTTCCAGTACCTTTTCACCCATAGGCAGAACCTAGGATCTCTCAAATCCCAGAGACATCCCCTGCTTCAGAACGTATCCTCAGTAGGCACACGCCTTTAAGACTTTAATGCCAACACTCAGCAGCCCGAGGCAGGTAGATCTCTGCAAGTTTGGGGCCTGCCTGGTGTACATAGTGAGTTCCAGGACAGCCAGTGCTGTCACACAGAGAAACACTGTCTTCAAAAACAAAAACACCAAAGCCAATACACATCCTCTGCAAACAATGTATTAATGCCACACTTAGGCAATCCCATAGTATATGAAGTGAACCAGACCTCAGGCCAGAAAAGCGCTCCTCCTACAAGGA
>NW_024582271.1:0-22367 GCF_903992535.2 Arvicola amphibius | reverse complement strand
TGGCATTTTGTGATGGCAGATCATGCTGACCAATTGACACCAATCAATGATGAACAAATTACCCTTCACCTCAAACTGAACCAGAAATCTATTCTGAAAATATGTTTGTGTTCTTAAACTCTGTCTTAAATATTAATTCCCCGCCTGAGCAGTATGACTGCTATTTCCTTTTTCTGGCCCAGCAATGGCTGCACATATTTGTAGTGCCCATGCCACCCTCTAGCACTCACGCTCAGTGACTGTGGACCTCAACCTCCCATTCTCATTCCTCACTCAATGTGTACCGTCGTGCTTTCCAGCAGAAGGACAAAGGCTTTGACTTTTTGATGGAACATCAACATTTGATGGAACTCAAGCATGTACAGGAAGTTTTTCCTCACCGCTTAAGGGTTTAGATTGTTCCATACTCTGGATGTGTAATTTCTTTGGGTGTTAGATAATCTACATCAATTACTAGCAAAAAGTAATGCTTTGCAAGTAACCTATTCTTCACTCACCTTTCACACGTGAAAGTAGTAGAAAGCAAAATTCAAATAAGCTCAGCAAGCAGGCCAGAGAGTGCTGGGCCAGTAGGCTGACTCTTGTGAGGACTGCCCCCTCCCCGCTTCCAATTCTAGAGTCCCAGGGTAGAATTGTGCAGCTGGAACAGTAGGCACAAAGCCAAAGAACTAATCTCTTACATCCCACTCACCTCAGGGACCTCAAGTCTCCATTTCCCATGAACTCCATGATGCTTTCAATTGGCCTCCAAGGGCAAGAATTAGATTTCCTTTCTCACTATTAATAGAAAAAATACTATTCCATTGAACATTATTTTGATTATCTGAAAATCTCCTGTAAACTATCCTCAATGAAACTGCTTCATCACCTAAAAGTTTTCAGAAAAACAGCATTCTTGAGATAATATTATACGATCTATTCTATTGAATATTATCCCTTAACTTATTTCCCAAGTGCTGTATCCTCACGCTTTACACCCTAATGAGCTGATGAGACTGTCAGTTTGGAGACTATCACAAGGCTACCGGCTCCCTTTCTGTAAACACTGGGGTTCTGCCCAGTGCTTTGTTATTGAGGACAGTAGAGTCTGCTCACTGTGCTCATACATATTTCCTTGGGATGACTCCTAGGGGTGGAACTAGTGAGCCAAAGGATTTGGACTCTTTCTAAAGTCATTACCTACATCTGTCTTCCCCATACACCAGAAGGCTCTACCCATTTTCCTTGCTGGCAGCAAGTGACCTTCCTGGTTTTGATTAGGAAGAATGGTTGAAGAATATGATAAATGCATTTGGTGACAATGTACATATACTTAAATATGATTAAGATGGCAAATGTATATATTTTACCACAATAAAATTATCTAAATTTTCACAGTTGCTTGGTAAAATATTCTGTTTTAAGAATTTCTTTTTTTGTTTTGTTTTGCAGTTATTTTTGTTTTAATGGTTTTCTGGGGTGATGATTTGTAAAATAAAACACAGAACGTACTTAGAAATTGTTCTGCTTTCTACTGTTTCTCACTTCCTTTTGAGGTGACCAGTGCTCATGCCCACGCCCATTTTTCAAGAAGGGTGAGTATAACAACAACCTGCGATGTCCATACTCAGTCTTTACTTCAATAAGAAAACATTAAGACCCCTCACCAAATTTAGCTGCAAATATTCATGGAAGGAGGCAAGTTTTCCTCACACTGCGGGATTTACAGCGTTGGTAGAGAATTAGTTCCGGTGCCGTCATCTGAAGCCTTTCCCTTACGCAATGATTCACAGTTGCCCATATTCTGCCCGCCTTCTCTGAATCTCCTGCTTCAGCTGACTCTGCAGCTTTGGCCAATTTTGACTCCTTATTCAGAGGAGGTTTTGGCAACCATGAGGACGGCATAGAGCAGCCCCATCTCCCCCGTCCACACAGTATAGCAACTCCACCCTCCACAACAGAGCAGATTCCCACTACACTAATGTCAAGTGATTTTTGCTAGCAAATGGATATAAAATTTCAAAATAAAAATTTTAATTCTTAAGCAAATTTGAAAGATTGATGTAAAGCTAAGATTCAATCTCACATTGTATATGAAAACATGGAAAGAATAGTTATAAAAATCTGATATAAGAATACAGAAACACAGTACTTCTGTCCAGAGGCACAACTTATAGGAAAAGTGACTTCATCTACACACTGGGGTGTCTAGCACAATATGAACTCAGTTAAAGATAATTCCATATTAATATACATGTGCCAGACACTGACATACATTTCTCATACACTGTACACTCATGTTCACCGAACTGAATGACTACGACATTGCTATGACTTGTGATCATTTTAGCATCTGTGAGATGGGTAGAAATAGCTTTATTACTGAACATCCTTTTCCTTTTAAATACTAACCCATCTGAAGGTAGAAATTATATCTGCTATTTGCATAATACAGCTGTAATTAAAAAAAAACCTGGACAATCTAGTGACTTAAAAGTTCAGGAAAATTCGTCTACATTGTGATTTCTAATAAACATGTTGAAGATGAATATGGCTGAAGATTAATGTGACACTGGACATAACTCTCAGGTTTTCTTTTTGATGATGCTCTGGTCCTCTTAAGAACTATACTCAATTCACATGAAAGTCAATGTAAATTCAGCCTTCAAACCATGCCCCTTCATGGAAGAGAGGTCTCCACTAACAACCAATAGACATACAGAATAACTAGTACTCACAGGGTAGAGCATGACTGCCAAGAAACTGCTGTGTTCTTGCTAGTGTCTGGCAACCTGGGGAGCCAAGCTTTACACTTCACTGGGAGATACTAATAATAAAAATACTATCGGGCAAACTGTGGGGAAATAACTGCTCTTGTACAAAAAGAAAATGTGCTATTGATTTCCCTGCCTTAATTTAGATAGATGGCTGGATGGCCAGGGAACAGTCTTGTCTCCAAACAAAAAGCGGGTGGATCGCTAGCGTTTCATTCCCACAAGATCGTCAACATTCTTGATACTTACAGTTGCAAACACAGTAATAAAAAACAAAGGTAGAATGAGGCATGGCGGCATATACCTGTGAACCAGGAGGAAAAGAGTTCAAAGTCATCCTCTCTGACTTCTTGTACACAAGACCAAGAAAATATAGAGGGGAAGGGGAGAGGAAAACAAGGAAGATGGTAAGAAGAGCGGCTGAAACTTTGCAGAGGGTAACAGAACTTGAAAAAGTAAAGGTGGAGAGATGGCTCGGCATTAGGAACGTGCACTGCTCTTTTAGAGGAGCTGAGTTCAATTCTCAGCATACATAGCAATCACATGGTTCATAACTACCAGTATTCTAACTCTGGGGAATACAACACCCTCTTCTGCCTCCACAGGCACTCACATATATGTGACTGGCACACACACACACACACACACACACACACACATGCACAGATGTAAAAAAATAAATAGATATATTTTTCTTTAATAAAAAAGGAACTTTAAAAGACAAGAGCATTTGATTTTTAACCCTCTGACCTTGTAACATAAATTGTTTGTTCCAAAGGGTTAGTATGAGGTCTTATTTGACATTATGATAAAACTCAGATTTTTAGCTCTTTCTACTATATCACTTCTCTTTTGAAGGGTGTTATGTAAGGAAGAAAAGCGTCAGTAAAGATGGCCTATGTATATTCTCTAATTGACTAGTATTGGTTTAAAATATCATATCCAGTTAATGTTAGAGGTCTTCAATTATCTACTATTATGTTTGGTCATTTGAGGCCAGGTAATTGAATATAAACATATTACATAAACCAAACAATGTCTCATTAGGAAAGCCCTAATTCAAGGCAGGTGAACAAATATCAGCCCTTTCCCTAAGGCTTAGAGTCTTTTTTTTTTTTCATTTTGGGGGAGGTGCATCAGTGTGTACAAGCACACACCTGTGCACACACAAGTGGAACCAGAGCCGGATGCTGGTACCTTCCTTCACTACTCTCTGACTTATTGCCTTGGGACAGGTTCTCCGTGTCAGCTGCTATTCTGGCTACGCTGACTGGCTAGAGAACCCTCAGGGTACACCTATCTTACAGCCTTCATAATGTTGAGGTAAGTTTGTGACTCACATAATCCTTCTTATGTGAGTATTAAATTTAGACTCAGGTCCCTAGGGTTGCAGAGCAAGTTCTCATACTTAACAGATCATCTCCTAAACTCCTAAGGGTTGGTATTTGTTAAAAGTTCATGTTAAATCAATAATATAAAAAGATATGTCTTCTATTCAAAGCCTAATGCTTTTGACTTTGTGGAAAGGAAGGCCAATTACCCATTTACAGATCAGATAATCATTTGGGTAGAGGGTGAGGGAACCGTGCTGCGGAACAAACACAAAACCTTGCACAAGCTCCACAGGTGCTCTACTAGTGAACAATAGCCCCAGCCCTGCGTCATCTTAGAGAAACTTGTATTGACTCTACCAAAAAAGAAAAAAAAGACCATAAAGCCCTGTTGGAGCTAATAATAAAATACAGTAGAGAAAACAGCAAAAGTAGCATATGATATCAACGCACAAAAATTATTTGTCTATATGCTGAACTAGTTCACAGGAAATCAAGAAGTCAATCCCATTTACAATAGCTACAAAATAGCTAATATCTAAAAATAAGATTAAAGAAGCAAAAGGATTTACAAAGAAAACTATAAAACACTGGTGGAGAAACTAATGAGGACACACACGTGCATGCGCGCACACGTGAACACACACACACACAAATGTAATGATTCCATAAGCAAGAACTGCATGATCTTACATTGTTAACATATCCAAACCATTCAAAATAACTTACAATTTAATGCAATCCCTATCAAAACAATACTGATATTCTTCACACAAATAGAAAAATGATTACAAAATTCAAATAAAACTATAAAATACACCGAAGAGTCAAAGTAAACATAAACAAAAAGAAGGAGCACAACACCCAATTTCAAAACATAGCATGAGCAACAGTAACCAAACTACATGGCACTGGTATTACTAAGAACACAGAGCACAGAAACAGAACAGGCTGTTAAGAAGTAAGCACATCAAACGGAACTCTGAACGTGGCAGACAAGGAGGGCTGACTGAGAAGCCAAGGACAATGACACTGGGTTTTGATCCTACCGCATGTACTGGCTTTGAGGGAGCCTAGTCTGTTTGCATGCTCACCTTCCTAGACCTGGATGGAGGGGGGAGGACCTTGGACTTCCCACTGGGCAGGGAACCCTGACTGCTCTTTTGACTGGAGAGGGAGGAGAAGGGGGGAGGAGGAGGGAAATGGAAGGAGGGGAGGAGGTGGAAATTTTTAATTAAAAATAAATAAATAAAAAAAAAGAAGTAAGCACATGTATCTGGACAAACAAAGGCAAGATACATATTGGAACAAGGAAAGCTTTTTTAATAACCTGTGCTGAGAAAACATTGATCCCTATCTCTGACTGCTATTAAACCTAAAAGTCAACTTTAAATAGATTAAGGCTCCAAGAGAAGACTTCAAACTGAACCTACACGGAACAATCAGGGAAACACTTAGGGACACTGGTCTGAGAGACGACGTTTTGGAAGTCACCCTAAAACATGGGCAACAAATGTGCAAAGCAGACCAAGCGCGATGGTCAGCCTGGTCAGTGTGATTGCACTGAGACCCCGTGAGGTTTCTAAAGCATTCCACCACAATGAACAATTAATCCATCGACGGGCCAATTTGATGGCACTGATATCTGTGATCTGGGCATGGTGGGCTCGTGCCTATAATCCCAGCTTTTGGGAGACTGACACAGGAAGATTGCCATGAGAACTGGGCCAGCCTAGTCTATATAGTGAGTTCCATGCCGGCCTTGACTGGACTACAGAATGAGATCCTGTCTCGCCGTTCAGAAAACATCCCTGTACTCATAAATGCTCTAGTCCAGTTCCTAGGCCACCCAGCTTCTCAGCTAGTCAAGAGCCTTCAAATCAGTCTCCAGCTTCCATTCCTTGGATTTCAGTGGAAAATGGAAGACAAAAAATTGCAGAGTCTGTAGAGTATTCTACTAATAGATATTTAAAAAACTAGAAGAAAATGGGTTTTGTTGGGGGATTACAATGTTTGTACAACTTATTTTTACTTTTGAACTTCTCTACAATAAAAATTTTATGCATAGTAGGAAAGTTATTTATTCAAAAATTAGATCTGATGATAAAAATTGTTTTCCTAAGAAGAACCTACCTCAGACGTACTTCTCTGAGACCCTTCCTCCCTGTAACTGGGGAGGAAGCATCTGAATGCCAACCTCATCAACCTACCTATAAATAGAGCACAGGCGTTGATACAAGTTCTGGGGGTAAATGACCTTTCTTGGTAAGATACACATGCCTGAGAAGGAGAGTGAGCCTGCCTATAATTCAGCAGGGGTTCTTAAGGTTGTTTACATAGCAAAAGACAGTAAACTTTCTGTTTTCAAATCTTCTCTTTCAAATCTATCTGTGACTTACTCTGTATCCTGGGAAGCCAGATTGGTATTGCAATCCTTTTACTTGAGGATACCACATAAATTTTTAATCACACAGGCAATACACTGTGTTCAGAGAGTCTGCAGTGACAAAAAGCTGTCATAATGGTACCAAGCAAGCAAATGGGAATGAACACGTGTGTAGCTGGGCGCTCCTAAGGACTATCAATCTTCAAGACTCCTTTGGCTTTTGTTGCATTTCCTTCTGTAACAACTTCAGATGATCCCAGCCACCCCATTTCTCATTATTTAAATTCAGGTGTAATTTTATAGATCTGTGTATCCCTCACTCCCTACATATAACTCAATGTCCCGACAGCTCCGCTATTCAAATATATCCTGAATTTCTACTCTTTTCTCCCTGTCCTCCCAAATGCTCTAATCCAACTCCTAGGATAACCCAGCTTCTCATCTAACCAAGAGCCTTCAATGCCCTCCAGCTTCCATTCTCCCTCTAGTCCACTTCCCATATATTAGCAATGTTCAGCTTTGTTGAATTGTATACCCCCATGGTGGTTTCCAATACATTCAAAACAATCAGCAGATCCCACGACTTGTAGATGAGGCCCCTGTATGGCCTCATCTACCTTGCCTTGCTCTCTGTTTAACAACACTACTCTTTTTTTCTGAAGGAGCCACAGTCAAGACCTTTCCTGCTTCAGAACCTCACTCAATTTGGGTCAAGTTCCTATCTGAAATGCTTATATTTAACTGACAAAGCCAACAAGCAATAGATATGCAACACATACTCTTACCAAATAAGGTGCAGGGATGGAGAATAATTGGTCTCTGACCCTTGATAAGTCAGAGAAAGCCTTTCTGATGGCTTGAAGGCTGAAGTCAAGATTCAGAAAGGCAGAAACAACTCCCATCCTTCACACTATTGCACCTCTAACAGCTAAACACGATGTTCTAATGAATTGAAGCACATTTGTTTTGCATTTAATTTGCGTACCTCTATAATTACCCTATGTTATAATGAAAACAAAGTAGAGAAAATAAATCTCTGACTTTAAAGTGGTTCTGTTAAATCGATGCTGCGTCTATATTTTTTTTTCTTGGCATGCCTTTTCAGGCCAATGTCTAGTGTAAACATTTGGCACAAAGACTTGTAATCACTCACAAAAATCTCAAGCGTACAACCTGGTGGTAAATCAGCTAACACACATCCAGATTTCACATTACATCGGTTTAATCCAGATGCTTTAATTATTGCTCACCTCGTAAGTCTTCTGACAAGGACAGAGGACAACGTGTCAGGTACTAAATTCATGTAACATTGTATTAGATATCCACACTGGACATGCATGACTCTTCCTTATGGATGAAAGTCATAGCACAGGACCTTCCACGGAGATTCGGGACATGACTGTTTTTAAACCAAATGATTTGCCTACTCCATCTCATAAATAACATTCAAATTGTCACTTCTTGCAACTGAATTATTCTAACAAAACATACAACTTAGAAAATCAGTTTCTTAGGGTTCAGTAAACCCCTTTATTTCTTCCCCTTCCCAATGTGGCCACAATGAATATCTCACTTCTCTGTTTCTCACTATTACTTTCTTTATAATTCTTCTGCTGGGGATGACGAGTGATGAAGACTAGCTTGCAGTTACTGCGGCCCAGGCTTTTACTAAGAAGCACTCTACTACCTTGGCAAAATCAGCTGGGGATGGGGGATGTTTACTTTGCATCAGCAAATTAATCTTGGATGAAAAGGAAAGACTGGGTGACAACTCACCAGTTGAAATCACTTTTATTCTGCCGATTATTTTCACTTCTTTCCATTTTGTTCAGCATTGGGCACTCTCCACCACTCTGCAGCAATGCAGGGAACTGCTTAGATATCAAAGATCTCCCCAATGAGTGCACAGTGAGCCATTCTCTTCCTTTTTCTTATAATTCCAAAGCTCCTTTGATTTTTTTTTTTTTGAAATTATTTTAATGTCTTCCCTTAACTTCCTGTCAGGTTCCTTGTCCTTTGTGGGCTCTGGAGCCAATCTGAAGATGTGTTGAACTTCTCTGTCATTGACATGACATGTCCTATCTTGGGAACTCTTTAGACGGTAACGTTTAGAGCAAATCTGGATTTACTTGAACTATTTATGCATTGGCTAGTGTGGCAGGCAAGCTCAGTGTCTATGAATTTGTGTTCATTAAGTAACATAGAAATGATACGATGTCTACAGAGAAACCAGAGTGTTTGGGAGACCTACTGCAATTTGTGTAATCACGGGACATGAATGGGAAATGTAACTCTGGACTATTTTGGTGCTCTTTGGAGAATTTTAGCTAACTAGGCTTTTGTAAATTCATGAAAATTTATCTAAGAATATATCCTGAATTGATGTAATTACTTTTGTATGTCATTTTGTGTCTAAAACAGCATGAGAAAAAAATTAATTCTAGAGGCATCTAGAATGCCTGCAAATAACTCAGTGGCAAGCCTATGGCCATGAGCCTTCTTATATTTTTTAACTTATTAAACTAAAATTACTATTCTTAGCACACTTAACTTGATCTGTATGAGTATATTTTAAAAGCAAATTTTGGACTACAATAATATAAAAGGCTATATAGTATTGCCTGTCTATCTAATCTCTCTCCTGTCCACCTCTACTAAAAAAGAAGGAAAGGAGGGAAGAAGGGAGAGAGAGAGAACACATTTATTCCAGGTCCTAATCTTCGCTAGACCTAAGTGAAATGAAGGCATTTAAGAGTTAACTGTAAAATTTGGGACTGGAGGGAAAAGCATAATTAGTCATTATAACCTGAAGCTCTTGTTGCCACCTAGAGACTTGCAGAGGCACCAAAACATTGCAAGTTTGCCCATGATCACAGGTGGCCGTACTCTGCTCCATTCTGTCATGAACAGAATTTGGATCCAATCTCTTCTGCAATATATTTGGGACTGCAGAGAAATATGTTCTCATAAATTTCCAATGCACAGGAGGGGAGTTTAAGACAGCTTTCTTCCTGCATGCTGGCTGAGCATGAGATTAGTTAGTGTAAAATTTTTAATTAGCAGATACAATTCTACTCACAAAAAAAACACAAAGGGAGTTGATCACGTTTTGACTAAAGAGAAAACTATTTTTAAAGTACATTTTAAGGAACAATTTTGTCTAAACTTGAAATATCGTAAGCAGGTTCAAATTAACCTTTATCTAATGGGTTTTCTAAGTTCAAAATATAACTTACTGATGTAAAATTAGAACATAATTTGGTATTTAAGTAACAAGAACCTAATAAAAATATTGTTCTAATCTATATAAGAGCCAGAAAGGATGAAGGACATCAAGAAAGTAAGTCCCTCTAAACCAACATGAGCAAAGCTCATGTGAGCTCACAGAGACTGAGGCAGCTGCACAGGCCTACATGGATCTGCACGGGTCCACACCAGGTCCTCTGCACAGGCTTGCATGGGCCTGCACCAGGTCCTCTACACAGGCTTGCACGGGTCTGCACCAGGTCCTCTACACGGGTCTGCATGGGTCTGCACCAGGTCCTCTGCACAGGCTTGAACAGGTCTTCACCGGGTCCTCTGCACAGGCTTGCATGGGCCTGCACCAGGTCCTCTGTACAGGTCTGCATGGGTCTGCACCGGGTCCTCTGCACAGACCTGCATGGGTCTCCACCGGGTCCTCTGCACAGACCTGCATGGGTCTGCACCGGGTCCTCTGCATGTACAGAATGGCTTCCAGTATAGCGTTTTTGTGCGATTCCAGAGTGTGCAAATGAGTGGCTCTCTGATTCTTGTGCTTTCTCTTGAGCTCTTTTCCTTCTTTTGTTTTGTCCAGTTAGAAAGTGTTAGTTTTTGTTTTATCTTACTGTATTTGAACTTATTATTATCCCCTAGAAGACTATTTCTTAATGAGAGACAGAGAGGAGTGGATCTAGAAGAGAGGGGAAGTGGGGAGGAGCTGGGAGCAGTTGAGAGAGGGAAACCATAATCAGTATATATTATATTAGAAAAAAATCTATTTTCAGTAAAAAAATTCTTAAAAAATACTGTTCCACTCTAATAACTGCTGTGAAACATTGGCATACAGTATATAATTTTATGTTTTGTTAAGATAATTGCTGGGGTTTTCTAGTAACTTTTTGTAGACTCTGACTTTCTACTTAGAAAACTGGAACTTAATACAGTTAAATATATGTTTATAGTGAAGTCTTTTTAGTGACCACTTTATAAACAACTATGTTAAGGAGATTTTAATACTCTCTCTCTCTCTCTCTCTTTCTATCTCTCTAGAGAAAGAGAGACGTTACTCTAAAGGATGATCCCATAAAGTAACACACATAAGATGGCTGTATTTAAAATGCCTTAAAAAGTATGTGTGTGTGTGTTTGTGTGTGTGTGTGTGTGTGTGTGTAGAACAGTGTGCCTGAATTTTATCTGAACATTATATAAATATCTACAGCATACAAGTTTAATTAGTACAATGTGGCTACCAAGTGCTTTTTGTACAGTATGCATTACATCTAGAAAAACAAATCTTTCCATGGCAGATCACCACTCAGATACAGCTCCAACTTGGGTCAAAAGTGATCGTCTCATAGGGACCAAGTTAATTGCCCCAATTCCTGTAAATGATGGCAGTGTAAGTACTTAAGGACCACCATGCAGAACCAGAACTGAGATAAGAGGGGCAGGACCACACTTTGGCTAGAACTGCTTAATCATGCATAACTCTTCCTTCCCCAGTTTTCCCTCTATTTAATTGTTAAGCTCAATTCAGTACCCAAAAAATATACTTGGAATAGCTGCCAGACAGATATGATAGTCACATGTATGCACATGCAAAAATATAAAAAACAAATCTCCCTGCTACATACACACACATGCATGCACTCACACACACACACATATGATTGCACTCACACAAGCACTAGTCCAGGTTCCAAGTGTTTCCTCTTCTAACAGCAATCAATTCCAACTTCTCTTTATTTGAATGTTTAAAAATCTCAACCATAAGTCTTTATTTCTTCAGTCTCCCTAAAGCAGATGAAATCCACCAAGATGTGGTCAGAAACCCCTTCAGTAAATGAGAAGCCCATTACTAAAGCAGCCAAGATATGAGGTTCTATTTCTCCACATGCCGTTGTGTTGCTCTGAAGAAACTTGCGCTGAGAAACATAACAAGCAGAATGCAGAATAGTCTTAACCTTTGGCCAAGAGTATGAGGGAAGGCCAAAGACAAACTCCAGGAATGGATTGCCAAGAGACAAGCTGTCCTTGCTCAGATTTTGAACTTCTAAGTCTGAGTCCGGTCAAAATTAACCATCAAGAATAACAAAGACATGATCCGACTTTGTACTTCAAACAACAGAAAAAAAAAAGTCAATTCCAAATGGGTTCTCCTTGGGCAGGCAGGAGGAAATGAGTGACAGGCGTTACTCTAAAGGATGACCCCATAAAGTAACACACACAAGGTGGCTGTACTTAAAATGCCTTAGTATTTCTGTTCAGTCTATCCAATGCAATTTAGATATACAGCATGTGATACAAATACTAACTCCTTCATGAAGTCTTGTAGTAATTACACATGTTTATGTGATGTTCCTTGCACGGCTGACTGCTTTTTTCACTGTCATTAAGTCCTCTTCAGCACTGGTGGGTAGTTGCCAAGACTGAAAAATGAGTCTCAGAGAGGTAAGAAGTGAGGCAAAGTTGAACAGCAAGTGATGCTAAGGATTTTACCCCAGGAACTCATGTCCTTAGTGAGTCTTCTATAGCAATAAATAGTCACCAGTTCTTCCTCTGGAGCATTTCGGAGTGTCATCTTGCCTTTCCTTACATCACCCCTCATTGTTCCAAAGCCACTGTGTGTGTGTGTGTGTGTGTGTCTGTGTGTCTGAGATCTACAGCATTAGCAAAGCAAAGAAGAATGGAAAAGTCTGATTCACAGAGAACTCCCTCTGACATACACACAGAGTGATGATCGCACTTGCCATCGCCAGAATACAACTACCTTCCCGATAAAAGCTTTAAAAGACTTAATCAAAGTAACCTGTGCGCTGGACGTCAAAGGACACTCAAGGAATCCTTACTTAGAAAGGGAAGAATGGACTCTTAAGTTGACGAAAAGCACTTGGCCTTCTGGGTGAAATGCAATGCACTTCTGAGAGAAACTGTGGCTGGTGGAGCCCTTGAAGGAGGAGAAGGAAAGGATGTACATGTGTGCAGGAAGGGTCTTAGACTGCATGGTGGGGAGATGAGGCAGATCTCCAGGTGAGGTGGTGAGAGTTTAGGATAACCGTCAGCAGGACAGCAGAGAAAGCACTGATAAACATGGCTGAGGCTCTCCCTATGCCACTTACAGCAAGGCTGGCATTCGGCGAGGTACATAATTGCCCTAAGAAGCTTCCTTGTTTCTAAATATAGAGCGCACTCCTCAAAGACTCTGACAAAGAGGTCTGTAAAGTGTACATCCTACAGTCTTCCTGAAGCAGCTGATGCAACCAACTACAACAGACACACTCTGGCTCCTTCCATCAGTGGACACTGGAACTCCTTATTTTTAGCTAATTGCATAAATCCGGAAAAAGGCGGAATCAAGAAAGAGTTGAAAAGGGATAGGTGGTTCCTGTATTTCTCACTCTTACCACAGAGATTGACACACGCCTATGAATGATTGAGTCACTTTGTGGACTTTATTGGCCAGCAACAACTTGCCAGACCTTGACCTAAGTACTAGGACCACAAGAATTAGAACAGAAGTTCCTGCCCTTAAGAATGTTTTGGGTTGAGATACTGGCTCAAAGGTAAAGAAGATAATTAACACAGGTTAATAAGCAAATGACTGATGTATGTGATGAAGGGAGATTAAACAGCATAAATTATGGGTATCAGAGAGTAAGTAAGTTAGCCTCACCAGGAGGGCACCATTTTCTCATAAATTTGCGAGCCTTCAGAAATTGAGAAAGAGCATTCCAGGCAGAGGGATCATGACCCTGAAGCCACAGCGTTCACTAGGTAAAGCTAAAGGAGCAGCAAGGAGCCCTATCTGGTAGAGCACGCTGTCAAAAGGACTTAGTGAAGGTAGCGGGTGAGAAGCAACGCCATCAGGACTTTTCGGTGCTTTAACTCATACCTTTTGTCTGATTAATGAATATTAATGCCCCCTTTGTGGGCAAGCAAGGGTGAGGACTCAGAACACCTCTACAGTGATTCGGGGAAATGGTACCTTGGACCGAGGCAGCAATGGTGGAGGCGGTGATGGTATATTTGAAGGTAAAGCCAACAGGGCCTTTAGACAGTGCATGTGGAGTGTATAAAATAAAGGAGTCATGGATTACTTTAATGTTTTTAACCTGACTAACCAAAAGGATAGAATAATCATTGCCTGAAAAGGCATAGCTGGGTGAACGGGAGGTGGAGGAGTCAATAGAATCAGGCTGGACATGCGTTCAGCCTCGGATCCTTGCAGAATGTGAGAGTATCCACTAGGGCACTGACAAGGAAGTCAGAGTTCAGGTGTCTGCATTTCAGTTATAAATGAATTACTTTGGAGAAATAATTCTAGATGAGTGAATAGCTATTAGCTTGTTGATGCTTCTTTAAAACGTGAATTCTCTTTACCTTATGTGAAATGGGACAACAAAACCTAGCTTAGGAGTTACATGAATCAAGCATGCAGCAAGGCATGTAGATGGTGCCTGGCACGTCAAGCTCTCACAAGGTCCTGATTTTGTCAGTTTTTTAAATATGTTTTTACTTATTAGATAAGAATCTCCTATGTGCATACAATGTCTTATTATGTCCTCCGATTTGCCTCTCCAACTCCTCTGGACCCTAGCAGCAATCCCCCACCCTGGGCTTCATGTTCTCTTGTTTGCTTTTTAAAATATCTTACTATATCCAATTATCGATGCCCCTGTGTGCCTGTGACATCTTCACCCACCCACCACAAATAAACGGCCATCTCTCCCCATCCCCTAAGACCTGTCAGTAGCTCCCCAGTGAGGGATGGGGCCCTGTGAACAGACTAATGTGCCCTGTGAGTTTAAACTACGAGATGCTGTGAGATTCTAAGTACCATGGCCACAGCGTGCAAAGAAGGCAGCCTGTGAGTTTCTAACTATGGGATGCTGTGAGATTCTAAGTACCATGGCCACAGCGTGCAAAGAAGGCAGCCTGTGAGTTTCTAACTACGGGATGCTGTAAGATTCTAAGTATCATGGCCACGGCGTGTCCAGAAGGCAGTCTGTGAGTTTCTAACTACGGGATGCTGTGAGATTCTAAGTACCATGGCCACAGCGTGCCCAAAAGGCAGTCTGTGAGTTTCTAACTATGGGATGCTGTGAGATTGATTCAAGTACCATGGCCACGGTGTGCCCAGAAGGCAGCCTCTCACAGTGCTCTTCCCACCTCCCAGCTGTCACCTGCTTTCTGACCCTCTTAAGCAAATAAATCATATTATAAAATTTGCCTTATTAGAACAATGGCCTCTCCTTCCTTCTGTCTTCTAGGTCCCTCTCCCTTTTGCTAAAATACCAACAGAGAAAGTTTTTAAAAGGCATGTAAATCAAAAGTGCAACAAACTTCTTTCTCGTCTTTGTGATGCCAAAGAGAATGGTCTAGGAAAGAAGGGAAGGAACAGAAGTATTTCAGTTTCCATTCCGGAGCTGAGAAAGGACATCTAGTTGGAAACTAGATAAAGGGAGACAGGGGTGGTCTAAGAGGAAGGGCAAACGCGCATCCGCCAGAGCTGCCGCTCTAGGGCTAAGACTATGGTCTTTCCATTGGTTTTTCAAAGCCTTTTCAGCCAAGAAATGCAGGGACAGCTAAAGGACCTGGATGCTTAACAAGTATAAAATTGTCATCTTCATTTTCAGAAAGGCAGGCACAACTACCATCCAGTTAGCAACTCTGCAGCTGGAATGGGCATTACGCTTGCTATCTCATGGGTGTGACGGTTTTATTTTGCACATTTGGAATTTAAAATGAGTATCAGTAGAAATACACCTGAAAGGTCTGAGGTAATGCTTGTGACGGTTCCCGGAGGGGCCTGTGACGAGCAGCTGCACAGTGATCGTGGAAGCAGCCTCTTCCTTATCTGGGAACGTGAGGTCAGGCTCCCTTTAGAGTCCCCTCATGCAGGACAAGCCTTAATTGGCCAACAGCAATTCAACAGTGCAAGAAATGCCCTGCCCTTCTCTGAGAAGCCTTATAGACTTCAGAATATGAGGCCATTATCCAGGGGAAAAAATGAATATTTAATCAAGAAAATGTTTCTCGACCTGACAGTTAATTTGTTTCAAACATGACTTTTTCAAATAAAACAGAATTTCATTAGGACCATTCCAAAGGAGCGGTCATAGACGTCCCACCCATGCATGCCAGTGTTTCCTTTGTCATTATCTTTATCAACACCAGTTTCAAACAACGCTAAGACCATACAGCATAAATAATGTACTTTTATTCTTCCACTGGAAAAATTAAATTTAAAAGTTAAAACCAAAAACACCAGACTAAAGAACCCCCTCCCGAATTGTTATAACCAGCCTTGAGAAAGTAGGAAGCTGGCAATCAGGACGTGTTCCAGCCAGCATTTGATAATGACTCGGCAAAAGCTCAGCTTTGAATGTCTATTTGATTCTTTATGAATTACTACATCAGTTTTTTTTTTTTTTTTACTTCTTGGCAGTATTATGAATGGAAGCCAGAGCCTCCAACATGTTACCCAAATATTCTAACCCTGACCTATACCCTCAGCCTTAGTGCATTAATTCTAAAGCAATAATATAAATTTTGTGTTGAAATTATTGCTCAAAACATTATTTGTCCTACTTCTAAGTGTGCTTGGATTTTCAAAAGTGAAATGAAATTATTTAAATAACAGCCTGGTATAGGAACACACAGATTAGAAATACTAAACGATGCTACATTTTGATAGAAAACTATAGAGTACATTAAAATTTTTTTCTTAAAAAGAGAGAAAATGTCATTACTAAATCAAAGATTCAAAAGTAAAACATAAAAGGATGCAGGTATTAAGAGTCCATGTGAAAGGGGTTTTATAGATCTTTAATTTTAGAGAAAATATGGCCTTTGGTGGTAAGATTCAAAAGAAAAACCACAAGCTACAGTTATAAAGCTGGGTATGTAGATATCAAACATGTCTACAGATGATAAAAATGCCAAAGGCAAACTCTAAAAACGTATTTTCAAAATACATGCAAAAAGTAATCCTCTTGATATAAAGTAAGCTATTACACATTAATAAAAAACAATTTTAAAATAGGATTAACTATCAGTTAAGGCATTGTTAATGAATCTCCAAAAGCTCTCTAGACAGTTAATGGCTGCATGGGGAGGGAGGCCATTGTCTCTACGCTGCAGCCACTGGTTAGATGCTCATGCTCCTGTAAATGAACTCCTCACCCTTGGGAGCCTGGGTAAGCAACCGTAATGAAACTCACTAGATCATGCACACAAATGCATGAAGTTAGAAGGGCAACTGGCTGGGGAAAAGAAAGGGACTAGAGGAACTGAGGACAAGGACAATCAAGGGAAACAAAGTGTATATGTTCAAAATACATTATACGCATCTATTAAAATGTCACAATGGAAGCAAATATTATATATAATGCATGCTAATAAAAACTGTTAGCATATACAAATTAATGTTCAACCTGATTTCTAATTTGAAAAAAAAATGTAATTTTCATTCATTGGTTTAAGAAAGCTCATATTTACTTGGCTCACGCTTGCTGTGCACTAATGGCTTCACTGTGGGTGAGAAGGCTGTGGGGTCCTCCTAACATCACCCAGCTAGGATGTGGAGGGCTGACACTTGGAAGCAGGCTAATGCAGAGCACTGGTGAAGGGCTCTGCCATGCCTCACCGCTGACTGTTTTGTTGAAGGCTCCATGTTTAATGTGCTCTACAAGAGCTCAAAGGACTCCAGAAATGCAACATGCTTTTTCCTATACCATAAATAAATGAAAGCCCCTTGTTTTATTTGTTGTTACAAAGTCAACACATATTTGTGTCTTATGCCCCTTCTAAAGACAGGGTTTATGTTGCCAAAAGAATAAGACAGATACAGAAACTCTGCCCTCCAGCTCGTTACTGTGTTTCTATATGTATCTGTATCTCAAACAGGGTAAAAGACAAGGTTGGATACCATGAGGCTCCTCCTTCATCATGAGAAGGCAGTTTATCTCACAGAAAATAGGCAGCAGACATGGCAGAGTGCCAAAGTCCACTTTCATTACTGCCATAGGAACCACAGGGCAAGCGAGAATCTTCCCTTACCATGCCACGATATTTGGCGTTGTATTTAAAAGGCAGTAAAGAAAGGTTTCTAATCTCTAGTGTCTTACACTCCTCTCTTCATTGTTACTAAAAATCAAGGTACAACCTATCCAGATTTGGACTACAAACAACATAAACTAAATGACTTCTTTAAATAAATTTAGTAATATTTAGCAAAATCCTAAATTCACAAATTATGATTCCATTCAAACAAATAATATGTAGTCACAGATATGTATAAAAGTACCATTCCAATAGATCACACTATTGTCATAGAGAACTACAATGAAACTATTTTTTAAAAAAATAAAATGGTAAAAATTGGTAGAATCTACATCTCTTTTAAAGACCATTTTAAAAAGTAAACTAAAGATATTAAAAATACAAACTGGCCAGGCGGTGGTGGTGCATGCCTTTAATCCCAGCATGCAGGAGGCAGAGATAGGTGGATCTCTGTGAGTTGAAGGCCAGGATGGTATACAAGAGCTAGTTCCAGGACAGGCTTCAAAGCTAAACAGAAACCCTGTCTCAAAACAAACTAACAAAAATACAATTTTTTTCAATTTTCTTTTAATTTTTATTCACATATTGGTGTTTGTTTCTATCGTATATGTGCAGAGGCCAGAAGGCATGAGATGCCCTGAAGCTGGAGTTAGAGGTGGAAACAGAACTTGGATCTTCTAGAAGAATAATAAGCACTCTTGACCATTGGCCCATCTCTCCAGTCCCCAGAGCTGAGACCTCTCATTTAGGTAGTCAAAGGAGAAAAAAATATATATACAGGAATTTTTATACAGTGATATATCTGAAAAGTTATATAAGGCCATTAATTTTCTTGGCTAATGATCCTCTCAACTCATCTCAAAGGCAATAAAAGAAGGTTGCATTCTCAAATCAGATTACTCTGACCCCTGTATTCCTAGTCCACACTTAAGAACCCTCATAAGTATACATCCAGGTGACCTAAGATAACCTCTATATTTTAAAGACAGTACACTGGTACCTCATTTCCATTTAATTTTCTGCCATTCGATTTAACATGCCTATGGATTCCAGGAATGGAGACATGGATGTTTGTGAGGTGCTACACCTCCTTTAAACTGTCTATTGAAACTTCATTCTAACAGATGAGAGGAAAGGCTGTTAATGGTGACAGGGAGTCAGAAGTTCTGGCCCTAAGAATGGATTAATCCCAGTGTCACACTGGTTAGCTGTTCTGCAAGCCCCTGAATAAAACCACAAGCTGAAGCCACATCTTTTCCAGTCTCTGCCATCCATATGCTGGGATGGGATGTCACAGACGTAAAGCTTCCACTATATGAAACCCTCAGCCTTGGACTACTCCGTCTCCAGAACTGTGACTTCAAGAAGCAGATTGCTTCTGATTGACCTGGCCTACAGTATTTGGTCAGCATAGCAGAAATAGATGGAGAAGAGCCCATCCGCTGTTCATCAAAGATACGTGCAAACAGCTTATGGAAAAACGACTTTCTTATTTTTAAGGCAAAACAAGCTTCATTAAAATAGCCTATTTGGCTGTATTGTGAAAGAAGGAATAACTATGCAGAGAGAAGGAACATTTGTGTGGGAGAAGAAGAGCGACTCTAAATGGATATAGGAGATGTGTGCCAAAAGTAACCATACAATGAGGAGCAACAGCAATCGGGAACACAAAGAACTGAAGAGAACATTCAGATAAATAACTGCTCCAAGAACAACCAGTTTCATCTCATCGACCTCTTTAAAAGTACCCATACCACTGTGCAGCTGCTGCTGTGTGGGAATGTCTATTCCTCAGTAATATTCTCTTTAATAAAAAAAAAAATCCATTCCACTGTCTTACAAGTCTGGGTAATTTAATGACTGTCTTAGTGACTTTTCTAATTCTATGACGACCCCATAACCAAGGGAACTTATAAACAGAAACCTTTACTGAAGCTCATGGTTCCAGAGAGCTAGAGCATGGCTACAGGCCGGCAGGCAAGGCGCTAGGGGTAAGCTCTAGCCATCGGAAACTTCGAAGTCCACCCTAGTGATGCACCTCCTCTAGGAAGGCCTCACCCCCAATCCTTCCCAAAACGGTCCACCAACTGGCGACCAAGTATCCAAATGGATGAGCCTGTTACGGCCATTCTCATTCAAACCACATGTTCAAGATTCTTTGACACACAGACATTTCTAGTCTTTACTGGAAGAAGAAAACAGCACTCTTCATAAGAAAAGAATTTACAATAGGTAACAAATCTTCATCCTACAAAAGTTGTAGTGTTCTTAGTGTAAAACATGAACGAGTTTGAAGGACAAGGAGGAAGGGCATTCGAGGTTTTGGAGGGAGAAAAGGCAAGGTAGAAAAGGCAAGGTTTTGGAGGGAGAAAGGCAAGCTTATATTATAATCTCAAAGAGAAAAACATAAATCTGCAGTAAAGACTCAAGCATACATGACAGAGTGACTCATTTCCACACACTAAGTGGAAACTAACTCATGTGCTTCCGCAGACATCACCCAGGCTTTCCCGTCTGCGGTCAGAGTCTCCACATCATCAGGCAGATAGAGGTTCTGGGACCTGATCCCCAGAGGGATCCTTAATATCCCAGAAAGACTCTTCTACAATAGTAACTAAAATCAACCTGGCAAAAAGGGGTGGGAAAGTTTATAACGGCATAAGTAGAGGTTTCTAAAGCAAAAGGACGGTAGAAGGTTTGCTGGCGTGTGTGGCAAGCTCCATGGAATAAACTCTACCAATAAAACTGGAGAATAGTCTTCATCATTAGACAATTTCAGAGTTAACTATACACTCTTTTGGCAACAATACTATAGGCTAGATGATATAAGTATAAAATTCTAAATATATCTAAATATATCAGCTCCATGGGCATATTTTTCCCATAAGAAATGGTATGAATCAACTCTCCACTATGTCAAACATGTGTACCCAAATCACTAGTTGAAAATAACACTGCCGCTCTAAGTGGTGATGCTCTCTTAGAATCGCAGTACTGGGGGCTAATATGTGATGATCACACTGACTTAATTAATAAATAAAACCTAGAACGGTTTATTAAGACCTCAGGATTTAAAACAATGTTTACTGAGGAGCATGTACTATAGAGTTATAATACAGCAGCAACACATCATATAAATGTGATGCCCAAAGAGGAGCCTGGCACATACAGATACATATTTCATCACTGGTATCTGGAGTTCTTATTATACTAAACTGCTTTTTGTGTGCAGAGCTTATTACTGGCAAACCTTGTGTTCTTCTAGCTCCTATGACAGAATCCTCTCTTGGGAACACTGTCCAAATTTATATGATGGTTGAGCAGCTGAGGCAGTATGTTTTGTAACCATGAAAGAGGACAAGTGGTTCAGACTGAGTGCAGTCAGACTTCCCAGGATCACAGCCGAGTCTTGGGAACAATCCCCTGGGAGCTCCTCTGGGGCAGGGTGAGGGGAGGAGACCTGCTTTCAGCCTTTGCACAATGAAAGATATATTTTTTAAAATGCAATGAAAATGTATCTTTGTTACACAAAAAGTAGAAAGTCAAAGCTATCATGTATTTTTTCATGCTTGACCGCTTTCCCCTGGTCCCTTTTAGTAAAGAACACCGCCTTCAGCATCTCCACATACCAAGCAAACCAACTGGAAATGCATCGCTGTAGATTAGGGACCAAACCACCCACTTGCCAGTTTACGCTGGGACGAGAAGAGCTGGACAATATCAGGTATTAGATTCAACCACATCCAGAAATAATTTCATAATATTTAAGATAATACTATTTGCCATGTAACTATTTGAGCCCTCATTCATAGAAGCATATGCTTAGCTGTAAAGAGCTCTTGGGGGTGATAAAAATTTAAGTGCAATGCTGAATATTTTAGAGGGTAATCTTAATAGTTTATGAGAAGGAATAAAATCATATATTCCTAGCCAGTAGGAGAATTTGGAAAAAATAGCACTAAATTCTCTTGATTCTAAAAGACAGTGTCTTAGCGTAGGTTGCTGGAGGAGACCTAGAGGACTAGCATAAACAATCCTTGTTCCAGTCTTTTCTATTGGCTTGTCTTTTGTTTTGGTTTTTTCTTTTGTTTGTTTTTTTTTGACATGCTAACCTTTACATGTGAGTGTTATTTCAGCTTACATAACATCATGAGTTTGTTTCCTCTTCATCTCGAAATCAGTTCTCTTTAGAAAGTTTTTGTGGTAGAGCTGTGCATTACATACAAATGCCATGCTCTGAGTGACACATTTTCCTAATACAGCATAAAATACTAACTGCAGGGGAAGTTGCCTGATAAAACACATAACTGCCCTGTATCTTCCATCACAGCTAGTCGAGACAGTATACTCAGTACTCAGACCACTAATTTTCTTACGACAGAATTCAGGGCCCACAATGGCTTTAAACTAGCTGAGAAGAGGGAGACATTATAAAAGGACCTGTGGGCTTTTGTGAATTTGAAATAGGACATAAGGGTGATAGATAGAGAAAGAGAAAGAAAGAGAGAGAGAGAGAGAGAGAGAGAGAGAGAGAGAGAGAGAGAGGAAGATAAAAGAAAAAAGAGAGAGAGAAAGGAGAGAGAGAAAGAAAGA